>NC_057809.1:420649765-420652416 GCF_018294505.1 Triticum aestivum
GTGGGGGCTCGCCGGGGTGAAGGAAGAACCAGCCGCAGCGGGGAGGGGGGCTCGCCAGAGAGGTACCCCACTATGTATCTTAGGGTTCAGGATGGGGGCGGTGGCGGGGCGTTGGTGGGGCGGTGGCGTGGGGATTGCTGGAGAAAAGCTGGGTACGGGGGGGCTAGAGGGATGGCCGGGGCGGCGGTGGACTGGCGGTAGGGACTGTTTTCGAGGCGGGCGGGGCGGCGCACCGCCGGCCGCGGGCGGCGGGTGGCTGCTATTTGGCCGGCTCAAGGGGGTGGAGGTTGAAGATGAACCGCAGGCCCTTGATTTCGTATCCAACGGCTGCAAAATCGACTGACCAGAGATGAAAAAGTCAGTCGACCGACGTGTAGCCTCACCTTGCTAGTGCGTTCAGTTTCGACAGCAAAATTCAGTTTCGACAGCAAAATTCAGTTTCGACAGTTAAGTTCAGTTTCGACAGTTAAATTCAGTTTCGATAGTTAAGTTCAGAGATGAGCGGCTGATGTATTTTACATCTAGCACTTTGTGGTTATGTATTTTACGTCATGTATTGGAGATGCTATTAGAATTCCACTCAGGTTAACGTTGTTCGTTGTCTCTCTTGTCCTGCTTCAGCCTCGGCGTCGTACAACTCGAGCTGCTCCAATGGCGAAACCCTCCATCACAGCGGAGCAGTACCTCGGGCTCCATCTCCAGACGCCTAAGATCTTCTTCCCCTCCTCCGACAGCAAAGTCAGCCGGAGCATCCTCACTGGCCAACCCAATCACGCTGAGATCGACATGGCTTCGCCAAAGAGGTTGTACACTTGTTGCATCTCTTTTTTACTCTACATGTTATATATATTGTCCACTGAGCACACGGATTTGTTCCTTTAGTGTCTCCTTGAAAGAAAAAACGTAGGAATTTTAATTTTCACTTGTCCTCCTTTTCAAATTCCTATTCATGAAGCACAAGACTAAGATATAGTAGCATAATAGCATTATAACCGTACATTTTCTTGTGGTTTGAATTAATCTCACCATGCTTCTTTGCATCCCGTGATCTTCCAATTGTTGTGAATGAAACACCTAGATTAGCAGAAATCATGTGTTTTTAAATTCTCTGTTTTGCATGTGCATTCCTATCCTATTCATGTCTATTTCCTATCCCTGCATTGTTAGAATCCTCAAATTCAAACAAGCCCTTACTCAATTACTTCTGTTATAGATATGTGTCAAAGAAAACCTTGTGTGGTTTGTCCTGCTCATGTGGCGCTCTGTTCCACCCCAGCTCAGCTGCTCCAATGATGGAAGGGTTCACCACAGCAGGGATCCGCTCTCCAGACTGTCTTTCGCCGCCTCAGATCTTCTTCCCCACCGCCGACAGCCACGACAACTGCATTACCATCATCAACTGAGCAGATGACCTTGAGGACTACACGGGTCCGCAAGAGAGGTCGCACTCTTCCGTGTCTGCTTACGTTATGCGTCGCTTAATATGATGACATGCTACATTATCATCGTGTTCACCTATTAGACTCCGAGTCAGGTCCAAACTAATGCTGAAATTTACATATTGGGGCAGCAATCAGTACTATCTGTCTACTATCTGGTTAATCTCCGGAGTCTACTATGAGTTTCATGTTGGGTGCAAACAAACATTAAAGGAGCCATTATTTGTATTTTTAACTAAAGCTATTATCTGCCTGCTATCATTGGTTTTGGGTCTATCCACAGTTTGCTACCATCACTCTGGATTTGTGCATGCACTCCTTACATAATCTCACTATGTTTTATTCCCATGCATGCCAGTTATTGTACACAATGGAACTGATCATGTAGAGCAAAAGAGACGAGCCTTGTGTGGCAATAGAATTTCATGCAGATGTCGTTCCATGGTGGGCGCAAAGGCAGCCCCCCTCCACCCATTTCGGATCGTAATCAAGAGGAAGATAACTGTTATGAGGGGGATTCAGAAGGAGAAGACCACTCCTATTTACCCCATGAGGTCTTCGCTCTAACTTGGCATTCTGATGTTGGTAATATCATGCATATGGTGCCTTTGTAACATCCCAAATTTTCAATTTGGAATGTTATACATTAGGTCATCATGCATATCATATTTTATTGTGCTTTTGGTTTTGATCCTAGAAAATCCTAAGCAACTCAAGGACCCACGGAGAGAGTTGGGGATTTTGTTATTTACATATTTGAGTTTTCTCAAATTATGTAAACAGGATCATTTGATTTTATTTATTTTATCATCAATTATTTCTATTGCAAAAATATGAGAGAGGGAATAAAATGACTTTCCCAAAATATAGAAATATTGAGGATTTAATAAAAAAATCAAATAAGTTTTATTTCGAAGTTTTTTGGTATTTTTATTTGAATTTAGGAAAAATGCGCGTTTTTCAAAGTTGTAGTTTGGGCCTAGATAAATGTTCACTTTATCGGGATTGATTTTAGGAACCCAGCAAAATTTATTTCGTGATTTTTGGAGTCCATTTAGTATTTCTTTTTATTTTTCTTCCGAGCAGAATTATTTAAAAAAACGGAACCGACTACGGGCCGTACTCGGCCAGGAAACCACCGGCCGGGGGCCCTTATAAGGCACGCCCCGGGCGAGAGAGAGAGCCAGCCCGCCACCGCGCCCTAACCCTAAC
>NC_057809.1:420652831-420685927 GCF_018294505.1 Triticum aestivum
GCCGCCGTGACCGTCGCCCGCCGCCACCGCCGCCCACCGCCGCCGGAGCCGCGCGCCTTTCGTGGTTCGCCGCCGCCTCGTTTTCCGTGCTTTTAAAAAAAATTCTGTTCGTCGTTTTTCTTTTTCGTCGGATTTTCCACGGTTATTTTCTGATCGCGATTTCTGATCCGATTTTCGTTTTAGTATAACTTTTCGCTCGTTTATCGGAATCAGGCGATTCAAGCGCTTGGAGTTTCGTCTCGAAACCCTCTTTCCGAATAATCTACTTAAACATGTTTTTGCTACTGTAAAATTTGCCCTAGATCCAGATTACTAGAATGAAGTTGTTTTCTTTCGCCGTTTGATTTCTTTTGCTTCGTTCGATTTGATTCTTTTATCAAACCAGGGTTCTTAAGTTGAACTTTCTGGTTAGATCTTCTATTTGAGTTTTACCTATGCATTATATGAGTTCTTATTGTATGCTTGTTGTCTGTCTGCGATAGAATACCCGAAGTGCGCCGCCTGTTACTTCGAATCTCTAGGTTACGCGGATCATCAGCAAGGCAAGTAACACTTTGATCATACCTTTTCTACAACCCAGTTTTATTGCATTTGATCAATCCTCACACATTGCATGATTAGGATCTAATTAAATTGTGGGATGGGAAGTAGATGAGGTAGTGCCTATTACCTGTTTATTATCAAACCTTTGGGAGTTACTTCTACGTTTGCTTATTATGCCATGCTATGCTAGTAGATGTGGATTGGGTGAGTGAAATCCATGACATATGTGAGATTTATAATTAAGGGTTTATCTAAGGTGGCAACCTAACACACATCTGGGTGGATTGAGGCACCTGGGGTTTCCAGGACTTGCATGTTTTCTTTTGGACCGCCACCCAGGCTCAAAGGGATCATGAGATTATTCATACTAGAAACTTCCGTGTGCAGCCACAAGCCATTATGGGCTCTGGCATAGTTGAGTAAGTTGTCCGAACTCTTACAGGGTAGTCTAGCAGATGTAGGGGAAAGTAGGTGTACCGGTCTATCCGTCGTAAGGTGCTAGCGCTTCTGAAAGACTGTGTCTCGGTCATCCGTTTCTCAAACACCATGTAGTGTGAGAAATCCAACGGAGGTGATCGAGTCTTGTGGGGAAAAGTGCGCAAACCTCTGCAGAGTGTAACAAACTAATCATGGTTAGCCGTGTCCCCGGTTATGGACATCTTGAGTATCTAGTACCTGGATTATCATGTGAATCTCAACATGTTACTCTAAAATTAATATTGTTGGGTTTTAATGAGGTTACTTAATTGCGATTGAGGATGCTGTCAACCATTCTCAATGTTTCACAACCACCAAGATAGTAATTAATTTTATTCCTTTGAAGTAGGGAAAAATTGGCTTTACGCAAAAACTGTAACCATAGAGCTTTCCACCAGCCAAATATGCATATAGTATAGCTGTTGCATTCCATTACTCTCTATGTGTTATCTTGCCAGCATATTCCATGTGCTGACCCGTTTCGGGCTGCAACGTTATTGTTGCAGACTTTTCAGACGACGATTGAGGAGTTTTAGGTCGTGGTTCTATACTCAGTGATGCCGTTGGAGTTGATGGACTCACTTATCTTCCAAGCCTTCCGCTGTTATCGTTATTAGATGGCCTTAAGCCATATTTATTATAAGAAGTTCCCTTTTGAGACACCCGATGTAATAAGTGTGTGATTGCTACTCTGCTATAAATCCTCCGAGTACTGTGTGGTGTCAGCATTACTGATCCAGGGATGACACCGGAGCACAGAGATCAGACTGTTTGAGGTCTGGTCGCTACAGAGATGGTATCAGAGCACACGCTGACTGTAGGACACGACCACTAAGCTAAAGACCTAGATCACTGCTCACTCTCTTCTCTTCTGACTTCGCATATTCTCTACTCTTTAGGATGGCGGATGCAAGGAACAAGTTCACACAACCGGATGAAGATACACCCTTTGGACGCCACTTGAAGGAAGTCACTACATACCTGAACATATGAATACCAAGCTTCACGGGAACCTACAACGCCACTTTACCTGAAGAAGAGCGCTGGATGATTCAAGTTCAAGTTCCAGGAAGGACGTTCATGCCAGTCACTGAGCCCATAGAGTTTTCTTTTGATGCACCAACTTGGAGTTTAGGAAAGAGCATGGCAGCTCACATCGCCATGGGATGCATTAGAGAAGTCTACCGCAAGGATCTTAAGGATACTATCTACCAGATTTGTGGGCGCCGAGATGAACACTGGGAGATGATTAGCACCAGGAAAGATAGATCAATTGCAGCTTTTATTTAGGAGTTAAACCAGCACATTCGACGACAGGAGAATCAGATGTGCGCCGACATGATAGATCTGAAGAAGGCTAAGACTAGAATCAAGGAACTGGAGGAAGAACTCAAGGCTACACGCGAAGATTATGAAGAAGAAATTGAAGTATTGGTGGAGAAGAATGACGATCTGATCAAGAAGATTGGAATATTTATGGGAGGCCCGACACCAGTAGATGAAGACGAGGAACCCAAGGAGATTAGCCCGGAAGACTACATCATCATTGATGGCACCGACTCGGAACAAGATAGTAGCGATGATGACTATGTGGATGAAGCAAGAGCAGATATCATGGAGTCTACAACCGTAGAATATTTCTAGTAGACCACCTCATCAGTAGTAGTAGTCCACCATCTAAATATAGTAGTCCGAGAACTTTTGCGATAGTTAGACCGATTGTATGCCTTGTTTGATTGATTGAAGTGAATTGTGTGCGTTTGCCTCATGTGCATATGGGTAGTGTTTTCCCTTTAGACCTCCTCTATTCTTATATCTCATCTTTTCTAAACCCTCAGATGCCTCCGAGACGTGACCCCGGATTTGCCTTTCCGCCGGAGCTCACCCAGTTGATCCAGCAGCAGAACACCCTGATGCAGTTGCTAGTTCAGAATCAGAATCAGGGGAACACCAACAACAACCCACCACCACCACCACCACCTGTTGACCACTTAGCCCGTTTTCTTAGGCTAAATCCGCCGGTGTTTTCCAGTAGCACCGAGCCGATAGTAGCAGATGATTGGCTCTGCAAGATAGCTAGGGAGTTGACCACAGCAGGATGCACAGATACGGAGAAGGTGAAGTTTGCCGCACATCAGTTAGAAGGACCCGCAGCATCTTGGTGGGAGAATTTCATAGCCACTTTCCCAGTCGACACTGTCACATGGGACCAGTTTCAGCAGGCTTTTCGTACTGCCCATGTTTCAGCAGGAGCAATGGCCATGAAGAAGCGTGAGTTTCGTAACTTGCGCCAAGGAGGACGGACAGTTGTCCAGTATGTGGAGGAGTTTAGTAAGCTAGCACGTTATGCCCCAGATGACATTGCTACGGATGCAGCTAAGCAGGAGAAATTCCTGGAAGGACTGAATGATGAGTTGAGTATGCAGTTGATGGTAGCCACCTTGAACAACTACCAGGAGTTGGTTGATCGTGCTCTTATGATTGAAGGGAAGCAGCAGCAAATTGAGAACCGCAATAGGAAGTATGGACACGGAAAGTATAATTCAGGAGCTCAGCAGAAGCCTCGTTTTACCCCTAGACCAGGAGGACATTTTCAGCATACCCATGGAGTAGGTAGCTCGCACAATCAAAATGGCACCAAGAATGGTAATGGGAATGGAGGAAGCAATGGCCAGAACTGCAGCACCCCATCAACCCCAGCCAAGAAGGACTTGAGCCACGCCACTTGCTATAAGTGTTCGAAGCCAGGACATTATGCAAATGACTGTCCTGAAGGACAAAACGGCAATGGAAGTTCTGGAAAGAAGCCGAACCCTTTCAACAGGGGACAGGTGAACCACGTTAACGTGGAGGAGGTTGAAGCTCAGCCCGATGCAGTAATAGGTAAGTTTTTGGTTAAGTCATTTACTGCACTCGTTCTTTTTGATACTGGTGCATCGCATTCATACATATCAAGGGGATTTGTGGAAAATTATAGCCTGCCCACTAGGATTCTTAAAACACCTATGCTAGTAAGCTCACCAGGAGCGGAGTACATGGCCAGTCAAGGATGTTTTCAAGTGCCATTAAGTATAGGAAGGCATGTTTTCCCAACGGATTTAATTATTTTGGAATCCCAAGGTCTGGATGTGATTCTTGGTATGGATTGGCTGTCGATGTATGGAGGAAACATCGATTGCGCCAGTAAGACAATTTTGCTCACAACGCCAGAAGGAAGAAGGATCAAGTATGAATCCCGACATGCACCAAACAGGACACAAGTAAATTCCTTATCAGGAGTTGTGCAGGAGGAAGTACCAGTGGTAAAGGATTTTCCTGATGTATTTCCCGAAGAGTTGCCAGGTATGCCACCGGATAGAGACATTGAGTTTTTGATTGAGCTATTGCCAGGCACTGGGCCAATATCAAAGAGACCATATAGGATGCCAACAAAGGATTTGGTGGAAATTAAGAAGCAGATTAAGGAGTTACTGGATAAAGGTTACATCCGCCCAAGTTCTTCGCCTTGGGGATCACCAGTACTTCTAGTAGAGAAGAAGGATGGATCGTTAAGGATGGTTGTTGACTATCGAGGATTGAACGAAGTAACAATCAAGAACAAGTACCCGCTACCAATGATCAATGATCTGTTCGATCGATTGCAAGGAGCTAAAGTGTTTTCCAAGATCGATTTGCGATCAGGATACCACCAGTGGAAGATTCGAGAACAGGATATTCCTAAGACAGCTTTTACCACCAGGTATGGGCTGTATGAGTATACCGTTATGTCATTTGGACTGACTAACGCGCCTGCCTATTTTATGAACATGATTAACAAAGTGTTTATGGAGTTTTTGGATAAGTTCGTTGTAGTGTTCATTGATGATATCCTGGTATATTCGAAGAATGAAGAGGAACATAAGGAGCATTTGCGTTTGGTACTTGGAAAGCTCAGAGAACATCAGTTATATGCCAAGTTCAGCAAATGTGAGTTTTGGTTGAAGGAAGTAGGATTCCTCGGACATGTTATATCTGGAGAAGGTATAGTAGTAGATCCCGCTAAAGTTGAAACCGTGACCAAGTGGGAAGCCCCAACTACCGTTGGAGAGATCCGGAGTTTTCTTGGACTAGCAGGATACTACCGGAGATTTATTGCGAATTTCTCAAGGATTGCGAAGCCTATGACGGAGTTGTTGAAAAAGGATACTAAGTTCAAATGGACTAAGGAGTGTGAGGCAAGTTTCCAGGAGTTGAAGAACCGTTTGGTTACCTCACCAGTGTTGATTTTTCCTGATCAAACCAAGGATTTTGAGGTGTATTGCGACGCTTCACGTCGAGAACTTGGAGCAGTGCTTATGCAGGAAGGAAGAGTTGTTTCGTATGCTTCACGACAACTGAAGCCCCACGAATTGAATTATGCTACGCATGATTTGGAGTTAGCAGCTGTAGTGCATGCGTTGAAGACATGGAGACATTTCCTCATCGGAAATCATTGTGAGGTGTACACGGATCATAAGAGTTTGAAGTACATTTTCACGCAGAAGGAGTTGAATCTCAGACAAAGGAGATGGTTGGTGCTCATCAAGGATTATGATATGAAATTGCATTACCATTCCGGAAAAGCTAATGTAGTAGCGGATGCATTGAGCCGTAAGAGTCATGTCAATACACTAATGACGGGAGAAATACCCAAGGAGTTAGCAGGAAATCTTCATGAACTATGTTTAGAAATAGTTCCGAGAGGCTATGTAGCAGCATTGGAAATTCAGTCAACTCTAATGGATAGAATCAGAGAAGCTCAGAAAACTGACAAAGAGATTGCCGCTATAAAGGAGAAACTGAGCAAAGGAAAAGCTAAAGGATTTCGTGAGGATGAGCACGACACCCTATGGTTTGAAGACCGCGTTTACGTGCCCAATAACCCGGAGATCAGGAAGTTGATTCTACAAGAGGCACATGATTCACCGTATTCGATTCACCCAGGAAATACCAAGATGTATTTGGATTTGAAGGATATTTTCTGGTGGACCGGAATGAAAAAGGATATTGCGGAGTATGTAGCAGTTTGTGATGTATGCCAGAGAGTTAAGGCAGAGCATCAGAAGCCAGCAGGATTGTTGCAACCGTTGCCGATACCCGAATGGAAGTGGGATAAGCTAGGCATGGATTTTATCACGGGATTACCAAGGACTCGTTCAGGCTATGACTCGATTTGGGTTGTAGTTGATCGATTGATAAAGGTAGCTCATTTCATCCCAGTAAAGACCACTTACACAAGTGCTAAGTTGGCAAAGATATACATGACCAGGATCGTATGTTTGCATGGAGTTCTGAGGAGCATCGTATCAGATAGAGGAACCCAGTTTACCTCAAAGTTCTGGAAGCAGTTGCATGAGACTTTGGGTACTAGGTTAGAATTTAGTACAGCTTTTCACCCGCAAACAGATGGACAGACCCAGAGAGTCAATCAGATTTTGGAGGATATGCTGAGAGCTTGTGCGCTAGATTATGGATCTAGTTGGGACGATATTTTACCATATGTGGAGTTTTCTTACAATAATAGCTATCAGACCAGTTTGAAGATGGCCCCTTTCGAAGCTCTGTACGGAAGGAGGTGCAGGACACCGTTGTCATGGGACGAAGTTGAGACCGTCAGTTGTTTGGACCAGATCTGATTAAGGAGTCTGAACAGAAGGTGAAGTTGATTCGCGATAGGCTCAAGGTAGCCCAGTCCAGGCAGAAGAGCTACGCAGATTCTAAACGCAAGGAGATAGTTTACGAAGTCGGACACAGAGCTTATCTTCGAGTATCCCCACTTCGAGGGATTAAGCGCTTTGGAGTTAAGGGGAAGTTATTGCCACGATTTGTAGGACCATATCGAGTTCTGGAGCGTATGGGAGAAGTGGCCTACAAGTTGGAATTGCCAGAAGGATTGGCCGGAGTGCATGATGTGTTTCACGTGTCTCAGTTGAAGAAGTGTCACGCGGAGATGACTGACATACCTTTGAGAGACACAGTGCCATTAGAAGCAATTCAGTTGGATAACAATTTGACCTATGAGGAGAAACCAGTCAAGATTCTTGAGTTTGCCAGCCGAGTTACTCGCAGCAAGGTTATCAAGTTCTGCAAAGTTCAGTGGAGCCACCATATGGAGGATGAAGCCACCTGGGAGCGAGAGGAAGATTTGCTCAAAGACCACCCTCACCTATTTTCTAGCCAACCCGAATCTCGAGGGCGAGATTCATCTTAAGGGGGGTAGGTTTGTAACATCCCAAATTTTCAATTTGGAATGTTATACATTAGGTCATCATGCATATCATATTTTATTGTGCTTTTGGGTTTGATCCTAGAAAATCCTAAGCAACTCAAGGATCCACGGAGAGAGTTGGGGATTTCGTTATTTACATATTTGAGTTTTCTCAAATTATGTAAACAGGATCATTTGATTTTATTTATTTTATCATCAATTATTTCTATTGCAAAACTATGAGAGAGGGAATAAAATGACTTTCCCAAAATATAGAAATATTGAGGATTTAATAAAAAAAATCAAATAAGTTTTATTTCGGAGTTTTTCAGTATTTTTATTTGAATTTAGGAAAAATGCGCGTTTTTCAAAGTTGTAGTTTGGGCCCAGATAAATGTTCACTTTATCGGGCTTTATTTTAGGAACCCGGCAAAATTTATTTCGTGATTTTTGGAGTCCGTTTAGTATTTCTTTTTATTTTTCTTCCGAGCGGAATTATTTAAAAAAAAACCGGAACCGACTACGGCCCGTACTCGGCCAGGAAACCACCGGCCGGGGGCCTTTATAAGGCGCGCCCCGGGCGAGAGAGAGAGCCAGCCCGCCACCGCGCCCTATCCCTAACCCTAATCCGCCGTCGTCGCCGCCGCCGCCGTCGCCCGCTGGAGCTGCGCGCCTTTCGAGGTTCGCTGCCGCCTCATTTTCCGTGCTGTTAAAAAAATTCTGTTCGTCGTTTTTCTTTTTCATCGGATTTTCCACAGTTATTTTCTGATCATGATTTCTGATCCGATTTTCGTTTAGTATAACTTTTCGCTCGTTTATCGGAATCAGGCGATTCAAGCGCCTGGAGTTTCGTCTCGAAACCCTCTTTCCGAATAATCAACTTAAACATGTTTTTGCTACTGTAAAATTTGCCCTAGATCCAGATTACTAGAACGAAGTTGTTTTCTTTCGCCGTTTGATTTCTTTTGCTTCGTTCGATTTGATTGTTTTTGCAAACCAGGGTTCTTAAGTTTAACTTTCTGGTTAGATCTTCTATTTCAGTTTTACCTGTGCATTAGATGAGTACTTATTGTATGCTTGTTGTTTGTCTGTGATAGAATATCCGGAGTGCGCCGCATGTTACTTCGAATCTCTAGGTTACGCGGATCATCAGCAAGGCAAGTAACACTTTGATCATACCTTTTCTACAACCCAGTTTTATTGCATTAGATCAATCCTCACACATTGCATGATTAGGATCTAATTAAATTGTGGGATGGGAAGTAGATGAGGTAGTGCCTATTACCTGTTTATTATCAAACCTTTGGGAGTTACTTCTACGTTTGCTTATTATGCCATGCTATGCTAGTAGACGTGGATTGGGTGAGTGAAATCCATGACATATGTGAGATTTATAATTAAGGGTTTATCTAAGGTGGCAACCTAACACACATCTGGGTGGATTGAGGCACCTGGGGTGTCCAGGACTTGCATGTTTTCTTTTGGACCGCCACCCAGGCTCAAAGGGATCATGAGATTATTCATACTAGAAACTTCCGTGTGCAGCCACAAGCCATTATGGGCTCTGGCATAGTTGAGTAAGTTGTGCGAACTCTTACAGGGTAGACTAGCAGATGTAGGGGAAAGTAGGTGTACCGGTCTATCCGTCGTAAGGTGCTAGCGCTTCTGAAAGACTGTGTCTCGGTCATCCGTTTCTCAAACACCATGTAGTGCGAGAAATCCAACGGAGGCGATCGAGTCTTGTGGGGAAAAGTGCGCAAACCTCTGCAGAGTGTAACAAACTAATCATGGTTAGCCGTGTCCCCGGTTATGGACATCTTGAGTATCTAGTACCTGGATTATCATGTGAATCTCAACATGTTACTCTAAAATTAATATTGTTGGATTTTAATGAGGTTACTTAATTGCGATTGAGGATGCTGTCAACCATTCTCAATGTTTCACAACCACCAAGATAGTAATTAATTTTATTCCTTTGAAGTAGGGAAAAATTGGCTTTACGCAAAAACTGTAACCATAGAGCTTTCCACCAGCCAAATATGCATATAGTATAGCTGTTGCATTCCATTACTCTCTATGTGTTATCTTGCCAGCATATTCCATGTGCTGACCCGTTTCGGGCTGCAACGTTAATGTTGCAGACTTTTCAGACGATGATTGAGGAGTTTTAGGTCGTGGTTCTATACTCAGTGATGCCGTTGGAGTTGATGGACTCACTTATCTTCCAAGCCTTCCGCTGTTATCGTTATTAGATGGCCTTAAGGCATATTTATTGTAATAAGTTCTCTTTTGAGACACTCGATGTAATAAGTGTGTGATTGCTACTCTGCTATAAATCCTCCGAGTACTGTGTGGTGTCAGCATTACTGATCCAGGTATGACACCGGAGCACAGAGATCAGACTGTTTGAGGTCTGGTCGCTACAGCCTTGCATTGCTTACTGTATACATTAAAGATGTCATCTGCTTAGTTTAGACATGCTTTGTGTCAATGCCATATGTTTAGTTTCTTTATCGTATATGTGAATCATGCAATGCCATCTTGTCTAGCCAGGCATCATATATGTGAATTTTGCAATGCCACCCTGGTTAGCCAGTCATCTTATATGTGAATTATATCATGCCATCATTTTTTATTACGTGTTAAATTTGTCAACAATTTTAGTACATTCAATTGCTCTTCCTGTGCATCAGCCATTTGGCACGGTCATGGAAAAATCTAAAGTGGAAACAAGGTCTTCAGAGCAGACAATCATGTCTGACGAAGCGCATGTCTTGCTGGTTGCCGATAGCTCCTTAGAGGAGGATTCAGAGACAGATGACCAGTCATATTCCCCCCCCCCCCCGAGGTGCATGCCCTAACTTAGCAGGGTTATGTTGCTCATATCGTGCGTATGGTATCTTGCATTGCTATGTCATTTGCTTAGTTTAGACATGCTTTGTGTGAATGCCACCTGTTTAGTGTCTAATTACCATATATGTGAATTATGCAATGCCATCTTGTTGCAAGACATTATATATGTGAATTATGCAATGTTATCTTGTTGCAAGGCATTGTGTATGTGAATTATGCAATGCCATGTTGTTTAGGCAAGCGTCATATATGTGAATTATATCATGTCGTCCTTTTTTTGTATTTCTCATTGCTTTTGTCGACAATGTTTGTATATGCAACTGCTCTTCCTGTGCATCAGCCATTTGAATTGGTGATGGAGAAATCTGTAGTGAAAACAAGGTCTTCAGAGTAGACAATGCTACCTGCTGAAGCAAATATCTTGCTGGTTACAGATAGCTCTTCAGAGGAGGATTCAGAGGCAGATGACCAGTCCTATTATCCCCCTGAGGTGTATACTCAAACTTGGCAGGGTTATATTACTCATATAATGCATATGTTGTATTGCAATGCTTAGTTTTTAAATCATATACACAATATTGAATGCCATCTCCTTAGTTGACACATCATATATGCGATTGCTCTCTGCTCACTTCCTTAGTATATAAATTATATATTTGAATTATGTCATGCCATGATGTTTACATAGACAACATGTATCTGAATTATGGCATGCCAACCCATTTTCTAAAGACATAATATAGTTATATCATCTCATCCTGTTTACATAGTCATCATATTTTAAATTATGTCATTCTATCCGTGAATTATATCATGCCATCATGTTTCCATCGACGGCATGTTTGTGATTTATGGCATGCCAACCACTTTAATAGACACATCGTATAGTTATATCATGTCATCCTGTTTACATAGTCATCATATTGAGTATGTCATTCTATCCTGTTTAGTTAGCCATCATACATGTGAAATTGTGTCATGCTATCCTGTTTAATTAGCCATCATATATGTGAAATTATGTCCTGCTATTCTGTTTGCTTAGACAACCTAAATGTGAATTATTTCATGCCCTGTTTTCTTCCCTACTATCCATTGCACCTGTCTATCTTATAATGTCTGTACATTCAATTACTTTTCTTGTTTATCAGCCATTTCAATTGGAGGGAGTGATGGCAGTATCTGTGGGAGTAAAAACACGGTCTTCAGAAAAGATCATGCTACCTGTTGATGCAGATAGAACCACGGTTGTACTTGCCCAAGAACCAGCCTCACCACACATAACCCACACTCATGCAGATTGTACCCCTACCCAGTTGGACAGAGAACCAGCTACACCCCTTCTAACCCCAACCCCAGCAGATAGACACCCAGTTCTCGTTGACACGGCACCATATCCACCAAAGAGCACCCAAACACGAGCAGTTTGTAAGGCAACTGCAGTGCCCAAATCACAAGGACCACCACTCCGAACCCGAAGTCAATGCTTAAAGCAGAAGAAGAATTGTTCTCAGGTCAGGTTCCGTAGCTATGGTTCATACTACTTTGCTCTTGCATCACTGTATTTACTGATACCAACTAATTTCAAATTTGAAGGATGCAATTGAAACTCCAATGGCGCAACAGGTATGTTCAAACCTGTTTCTTCAACGTGTTTGGCTGTTTGCTGTTCTAACTTGCTCTATGTTGATTTCAGTTTCAATTGAATAAATAGTTATGTTCTCATGCCATGCACATTACAAGTGTTGTTATTGTTGTGTAGTTTCCCACACTTATATTCTGTCTATGCTGCTTTGTCTTAAATAGATATGATTCGAACTGTATCTATCTTGATTTGGCAACATAAACTAGAATGATATAAGACCATACTGTGACCATACTACATAGATATATGTTTGTTTCATGCTGTTATCCTGTCCACCTTACTACTGAACTGGTTTACCAAAATGAGTTTCATATACTACATTGTAAACATGAGATGTGTTTGTATGTTTCTCTTTTAGAATGCAGATAAAATATTGGAGAAGAGTACCCTGTTATGCAATGGTAAAGGAAGTAATGCAGATAAGGTTCAAGATAGTGAGACATCCCTGTCGGTCTCCAAGAAAGCTGATAAAAACTATATTGAAGACACTGAGACAACCCCAAAGTCATGTCTTGATGTAGTGTTCGAGTTACTGGCTACCACTGCTGGCACCAGCTCTTCGAACTCGTTGCCTGAATCAGTTCGGCTTCTTGAGCCTCAACTTCAAAGTTGAAAGACATCGATCAGATGTTATGCGACAGGAAGCCGAAGGGCTGAGGTAGTCCCTGCAGAATTCAGATGCATACTTTCTGGTGCAACAGCAAGGGCTGGAGGACTTAAGCGCCAAACAAGAGAAAGTTAATAAGCTTGCTAAGCATCTTGCCAGCATTATGGGTACCCAGGATATTGTTTCTTGAGCTCTTCTGAAGTGGTTTCAGTTCTGGACTTGTTTTGCTGCGGCATTTATATGCTGCTGTGTTCCCTATATTTGCACTGGTGGCGAGCTTTGATGCCCAGTGGATGTAATATGTGTAATAGCCATGATAGCCTAGTGTAAGTTGCTTGCTTATTTATTTCATTGTTGTCTTGTTTATTTGTTTGCTTGTAGTCAGTGCAGTTCTTTTTCTGCGGTTTGCTAGTGGCTGCAATAACCTATTTTTCAAAACTAGGCCACAATAACCATGGGCTAATATTTAATGTAGTGACACTGGGCCTCCTACGGGCCATAGAAACAGTGGGCCTTCTACGGGCCGTATAAACAGTGGGCCTTCTACGGGCCGTAGAAACAGTGGGCCTTCTACGGGCCGTAGAAATAGTGGGCCTTCTACGGGCCGTAGAAACAATGGGCCTAATACGGGCCATATCATCAATGGGCCTTCTACGGGCCATATCATCAATGGGCCTTATAGGGGCCGTATGTTAAAGTGCAACTATCCCTAGGTGGTTTTGGTAATTCATAACAACATATAGCTCATTGAGCTAATGCTATTCCAAGATGATTATTTCAGGAAAGCTCAATGATTGGCATGGCATGGATGTGAAGTGGAACCCTCAAAATGCTAAGGACAAAGGATTGGCTCAAGCTCAAAAGCTCAAGACTCTTCATTTCATATTTTAGTGATCCAAGATCACATTGAGTCTTTAGGAAAAGCCAATACTATCAAGGAGGGATGAGGTGTTGCTTAATGAGCCTCTTGCTTCATGTGCTTAATGATATGCTCCAAAACCCTCAACTACTTTCCCATATCCACATATGACCAAAACTCTAAGCCAAACTCGGTCCTACCGATTCTTCCTATCCGATGCCACTGAGTTTCACTTGTCATTAGCCACTACCAAACCCTAGCAATTCGGTTCTACCGATAAGGATCTCGGTCCCACCGAGATGGGGTTGCAAACTCTCTGTTTCCCTTTCGTAAATTTTCGGTCCCACCGAAAGAGCGAATCGGTCCCACCGAGATTGCAATGTAAACTCAGTGTTTCCCCTTTGTAACTTTTCGGTCTCACCGAGTTCCACTCGGTCTCACCGAAAGAGCAAATCGGTCCCACCGAGTTTGCCTGACCAACTCTCTGGTTAGCTAATTACCAAATTCGGTCTCACCGAGTTTGTGTAATCGGTCTCACCGAGATTACGTTATGCCCAAACCCTAACCGAATCGGTCCGACCGAGTTGCATGTCAGTCCCACCGAAATTCCTAACGGTCACTAGGTTTACTACTTCGGTCAGACCGAGTTTTCTGATTCGGTCCCACCGAGATTGGTAAATTGTGTGTAACGGTTGGATTTTGTGTGGAGGCTATATATACCCCTCCACCTCCTTCTCATTCGATGAGAGAGCCATCAGAACACACACACCATTCCAACTCATATGTTCTGAGAGAGAACCACCTACTCATGTGTTGAGACCAAGACATTCCATTCCTACCATATGAATCTTGATCTCTAGCCTTCCCAAGTTGCTTTACACTCAAATCTTCTTTCCACCAAATCCAAATCCTATGAGAGAGAGTTGAGTGTTGGGAAGACTATCATTTGAAGCACAAGAGCAAGGAGTTCATTACCTACACACCATTTGTTACTTCTTGGAGAGTGGTGTCTCCTAGATCGGCTAGGTGTCACTTGGGAGCCTCCGACAAGATTGTGGAGTTGAACCAAGGAGTTTGTAAGGGCAAGGAGATCGCCGACTTCGTGAAGATCTACCGCTAGTGAGGCAAGTCCTTCGTGGGCGATGGCCATGGTGGGATAGACAAGGTTGCTTCTTCGTGGACCCTTTGTGGGTGGTTGCTTCTTCGTGGACCCTTCGTGGGTGGAGCCCTTCATGGACTCGCGCAACCGTTGCCCTTGGGTGGAGCCCTGTGTGGACTCGCGCAACCGTTACCCTTCGTGGGTTGAAGTCTCCATCAACGTGGATGTAGGATAGCACCACCTATCCGAACCACGGGAAAAACACCCGTGTCTCCAATAGCGTTTGAATTCTCCAAACCCTTCCCTTTATATTCTTCCAAGTTGCATGCTTTACTTTCCGCTGCCCATAAACTCTTTGCATGCTTGCTTGAATTGTGTGATGATTGCTTGACTTGTCCTAAAATAGCTAAAATCTGCCAAGAACTAAAATTGGGAAAAGGTTAAGTTTTTATTTGGTCAAGTAGTCTAATCACCCCCCCCCCTCTAGACATACTTTCGATCCTACAAGTGGTATTAGAGCTTTGGTCTCCATTTGCTTGATCTCCATAGCTTTTTGTGGTCATAGCCTTGGTTTCACAACCTAGGAGAGTATGGCGTCTAGCGAGGGAAATTATCACCGTAGAGGTCCTTACTTTGATGGTACTAATTTTGCTAGTTGGAAGCATAAAATGAAAATGCATATTCTTGGACATAACCCCGCCGTTTGGGCTATTGTGTGTGTTGGTTTGCAAGGTGACTTCTTTGATGGGAAAGAACCAAACCGTGAAGCTACCGCAGATGAGTTGAAGATGTTGCAATACAATGCTCAAGCTTGTGATATTCTCTTCAACGGATTGTGCCCTGAAGAATTCAACAAAATCAGCCGCCTTGAGAATGCAAAGGAAATTTGGGACACTTCGATTGATATGCACGAAGGTACCGACTCCGTCAAGGAATCCAAGTTGGATGTGCTTCAAAGCCAACTTGACAAGTTCAAGATGAAGGATGGTGAAGGTGTCGCTGAAATGTACTCTAGGCTTGCTCTCATCACAAATGAGATTGCCGGCTTAGGAAGTGAAGAGATGACCGATAGATTCATCATCAAGAAGATCCTAAGAGCCTTGGATGGAAAATATGATACCGTGTGCACATTGATTCAAATGATGCCCAATTACAAAGATCTCAAGCCAACGGAGGTGATTGGAAGAATTGTTGCTCATGAGATGTCTCTTAAGGATAAAGAGGAACTTCACAACAAATCAAGTGGTGCCTATAAAGCCTCATGTGAAGCCCCTACATCATCAAGTGAGAAACAAGACTTCAATGAAGAATTGAGCTTAATGGTGAAGAACTTCAACAAGTTCTACAAGAGTAGAAGCAAAGATAGAAGCTCCAAGTCAAGGTCCTACAATGACAAAAGATCTTCTAGTCGAGAGCGAAACTGTTACAACTGTGGAAGACCCGGACACTATTCCAATGAGTGTACGGCTCCCTACAAGAGAACATAAGATTCTCCAAAAAGAAGAAGCAAAGGATCACCACCAAGAGAGAGAAGGAGTAGAGATGATCGTTATGAACGAAGATACTCACGGAGAAGCAAGGATTCGGAAAGGAAGGAAAAATCATCAAGGATCTATACAAGACGAAGACATCAAGCTCATGTTGGTGAATGGGTATCCGGCTCCGACTCCGACAGCCACTCCGAGAGAAGTTATCACTCCGACTCCGAAGATACTCAAGATGAAGGTGTTGCCGGTCTAGCACTTGTGTCACCCAACTCCTACGACATATTTGACTCACTAAATGAAGGAATTGGAAGATGCTTCATGGCCAAAGGTCCTAAGGTAACACACCCCGAGTATGTTGATTTCAATAGTGATGAAGATGACTTGTTAGGTGATGATTTGCTTGGTGACAACTCTAGTAATGAATACTATGATGAAAGACCAATTAATCATGCTAATCAAGATAAAACGAGTGACAATGATAAGGAGAAGATTGAGGCTCTAACTAAAGAACTAAAAACTCTTAAGTTAGCTCATGACACTATCTTCGAAGATCACCGAGAACTTTTAAGAGCTCATGAGAAACTACGCTTTGAAAAGATCAATCTTGAGCAAGAGCATGAGTTCTTAAAGGCAACCAATGATGATCTCCGCAAGAAAAGTTCTTCTTACATTGCCAAGCGTTTACTCTTATCCACTTACATGCCTCAAGTCAAGTCTAGTAACAAGAAAGATTCTTCCTCTAGTAGTAAAAATGATCATGCTAAATCCAATATTGTTGCTTCTAGTAGTTCTCTTGATTCCACTAATGATTCTCTTAGCCAAGTTACACTTGAGCAAGAAAATAGCTTATTAAAGGGAATTATAGAGAAAGGAGTGTACAAGAGCCTTGCCGGGAGTAAGCAATTCGAGGAAATTGTGCGCAAGCAAGGAATGCACCGGAAGAATCAAGGTGTTGGTTTTGAACGAAAGTTCAATGCCAATGGAGTTGAATGGGAAGAAGATCAGTACCCCAAGACGAAGTTTGTCCCTCAACAAGAGAAGTATACTTCTTTCAAAGGGACACAAGCTCTAGATGATCTTCCACCACAAGACTACGAGAAAAAAGGCAAGGACAAGCTTCAAGAGGAAATTGATGCATTTGAAGAAGCTCCAAAGACCTTAGTCAAGTGGATTCCCAAGACTACTTCAAGTTCCACTTCATCAAGTACGACTACAACTCCAAGGATTCCCATCAAGATGATGTGGATCCAAAAGAAGAAGAACTAGAGAGTTCTTGAGGGTGACTCCGCCAACATACTTCACTCTTATCATTTTGGCAAGAACAAGTGCAAACAACTTCCACATCTTGCACTAGTTCAAGGAGTCACAAACCCTCTTGTTGGTAAGACAAGGGACAAGGTAACCTAAAAGCCTTCATGGACATCATCTTTTGTGTGCATCACTCTATGTCTATGGATATCCTTGTTTGTTCCTTGTGGGACTAACCCATGTAGGTATTGAAAGTGCAATTCACTCAAATGGATAGCTCCAAGAGATCTACATCAACATTGAGCATCCACATCTTCAATATCTACATGAAGTCATCATCGACAACACCCAAGGTTAGTTCATCCCTCTTAGGGGGGATATCACATCTAGGGGGAGCTTTACTCTAAGACTTGAGCTAAAGCAACTCTAAAGATGTGAACAAAACAATCCTTTATGTAAAAGTGGTAACCCCACTTGAGCTTAAACGATGAGTATGACCTACGATCAAGTGTTCTCACTTGACTCCTAAGTCAATATACTCATATATAGATGACCTAGTCATCGCAAATTGCTTGATAGATGCTAGAATTGGTTGTGCATGCTTTGTCACATATTTCATTTGCTATCTTATTGTGTGAGCATGTTGGTTGCATATTTTACTCATTCAAGGACATCCACTTGTTGTTTTGATTGTTTGGCTTTATCTTCTTTTGCCAAGTGGATGGACAAGAATGCCTAAGAACCTCCTCTAGCTATCTATGCTTTTCTCGTCTCAAACTCTATTCATGCTGCATCACAAAATTTGATCAAGTCAGATTCGAACCACTCTGTGTGAGGAGCACTCGGAGTCCCCGATTCGTCATAGACTTAAACTTCCAAAACCTCTTTATGATTCTCGGTCTGACCGATACTCCACTTTCGGTCCTACCGAGATCATTAAGTTGATCTAGGTTTTCGATCTTGGTGCAACCAATTTGAACCTTTCGGTCACACCGAGTTTCAGTAACTGCACGCAGTTATGAATCTCGGTGCCACCGAGTTGTTCCACTCGGTCACACCGACAGGGTCGGGCTATATATAGTCACGGGCAAAATTTTGGAAATTTCTGCGAAACCTCCTCGCCCGCGCGATAGCCTGCTCTGCCTTCGTGGTCTCCGGATCGTCTTCTCGCCGCCAGCAGCCTCCAGTCGCTGGTCTCCGCCGCCGTCAACGGAATTCTGCCCCGCCGTTGCCGCCGTAGCGAGTCTCCGTCGAACTAGGGTATTGACTCGATCTTTGTGCTATTCTCCACTCCGATTCCTAGCACATTGTGATCATCATGCTTCTTGCCACGATTGAAACACTCATATTCAGTCAATGAACTCGTAGATTAGGCTTAATTCGAAAATTTTAGGGTTAGTTTTTCGCTGAAACCATCTCGGACCCACCGAGTTGAAAAACTCGGTCCCACCGATCTGGCTTTTACCATTGCACAAGTGAAACTCGGTCTGACCGAGAATAACTTATCGGTGCGACCGATTTTGGAATTCTGTGAAACCCTAGCAGTCTCGGTGCCACCGAACTATGACTCGGTCTGACCGAGTTCACCAGTTCTGGTGCCAAAACTGCTTCGGTGTCACCGAGTTTGAAAATCGGTAGATCCGAGATGCTTTCTGTGGAAAACTAAAACTAAGTTTTTGAATTAATCTTTTGCAAAAATCTCTGCTTTTTGTGATGCTCATCCACTCTATCTTATCGATAATCTATTCACAGGGTCAGCAGTCAGTTTGCAACATGTCTGATCAAAGTGACAGCCAGAATGTGTCTGAGCAGCAAGTTGTGATGAGTGAGGGCACTAGCCCCTCAAGTTCTTCTGATGATGGCAGCAGGAGCACCCCCAGCAATCTGCCTAAGGCTGCCACACGTTAAAGGAAGAAGAGAACGTCTGATTCTGAGGATGAAGACTATGTGGCAGAGGAAGAGGCCACCTCCAAGAGAGTTGAGCCAGCTCAAGGCTCAAAGCCAGGCCTGAAAATCAAGAGGCCAGCAGGCAGGCAGCCCATGTCAAAGGCTAGAGCCTCAACTGAGAAGCCTGCTCCCATTGAGCCCGTTGCAGCTGAGGGCAAGAAAAGGAAGGAAAGAGTGAAAAAGACTGTGGCTAGGGTACTTGGCAAAGCCTCCATCATGGTAGAAGAGGATGAGGAAGAAGAGGCAGCTACACCAGCGCCCAAGGCAGCCAAACTTATGGGAGATGCCATAAGGTCAGGGGGAGCTGCATCCAAGCCCAAGGAAGCACCTGAGGCTGCATCTAAGCCTAAGAGTGCACCAAAGAGAAACACACGAAGCATCCCAGCTGCAGAAAAGAACAAGGCCCCTGTGCCTGAAGCTATCGAAGAAGAGGAAGAGAGTGTCCTTAGGAAGCTCAAGCCCAAGATCCCAGACCACAACGATGCTCATCCTGTGGCTGAGGATATGAAGCTCAGGAGAGATTCAGGGCTGAGGAAATGGAGAGAAGCAGATCCGTATGCTTCTAGGAGAAGGACTGTCGTGGATTACAGATTTCATACCAAGGAGCAGCAAGATTTCTATGAGACAATGCTACTTGACAAGAAGCCAATCGTATGTGACATGAGATGGGTCGACTGGACCTATATCAAGGAGAATGAGGAGCACTACCCAGGAGTTCAGGACAGCTTCAGAGCGTGTGGAGTAGAGGACTTTGTTGGGCAGAAGCTCACAAAGTGGAACGAGGAACTCATCATGCAGTTCTACTCCACAGCTCACTTCTATCCGGATGGCAGGATCACATGGATGTCTGAGGGTACAAGGTACCAATCCACAGTGGCTGAGTGGGCACAGATCATTAATGCCCCAGAGGAGCAAGATGATGACTTGGATATCTATGCCAAGAATAAGATGGACCACAACTCAATGTCAAATATGTACAAGGAGATCCCAAATGAAGCACTTGATACCTTCAAGTTTGGCTCAGTACATTACCTTCTGTCAGGGCTCCCGACGATCAATTGGATATTAAGGCACACCTTACTGCCCAAGTCTGGAGATCACAAGATGATCAGAGGCCATGCTATCAACTTGCTACATGTGTTTGATATGCCTCAGAAATTCAAAGTCATGAGCCTCATAGTGGAAACGATCAAAAGGACTGCGGCAGATCAGAAGAGGAGCTGTGGATATGCCCCTCAGATTCAGGAGCTCATCAACTCCAAGATGGGCACGGGCGTGTATTTGTTGGATAAGGAACACCTGCCCATCCGTCCAGATTTTGAGAACAATGAAGTTGTGATGACAGAGAATGAGTCATCGTCTGCACAAGCATATGCAAAGAAGGAGAATGCGGGGAAGGAGAAAGCTGCCAGGATGCCTACTCAAGCAGAGGCATCTGAATACTTCTTGAAGACCAAACAAGAGCAGCTTGGTTACTTGATTGCGTCCACCCTGCGGATTGAGCAGAGTATAGCCACCCTGACTCAGAACCAGGCGAGCTTAGAGAGGATCATGGAACAGAGGTTCTATGACTTGGACATCAAGGTAACAGAAGTTCAGTCTGCAATGGAGCAGCTCTCCAGGAGGACATGAATGAAAGGAGAGGCAGGACCATGACTCATGCGTTTGCGAGGGTGCCACAAGGTCCGAGGTCATCTGCACTGCCAGTTGCTGACACCAGAGCCACTACTTCAGCACCAGCTACAGCCTCAGCTCCAGCGTCTATGTCAGGTCAAACTCCAGCGACTACTTCAACATCTACAGAAGCCTTCGTCCTTGGAGTGATCCGGACTCCACCACCACCTGAAGATCAAGCCTGAGCGTCGATCTAGTGCTATGCATTTTCTAGGAACTTTTTGGTAACTTGTTGCCAAAGGGGGAGAAGATGTATAGATCATAGGCTTCGAGAGAGAGAGAGTTGCTTTTCTCTCTTGCTTTATTTGGTGGTTTTTCGAACCTTTTCTGCTTTTGAGTGCTTGATACTATGTCATTATTTGTTAGACATCGATGATCATGTGTTTGATCATAAGCTACACTTAATGTTTTCCTAATTCTTGCTTAAATATTATCATTCTATCTATCGTTTGTGATCATTCACTATTCTTGGTGATGAGTGCATGTATTTCATTCTTATCATTTTGAGCGCTCCACCAAGATGTATGTGACATGGAAGAGTAACCCATGATTCTAACTCTTTGTGCATTTTCAGTCCAAAGCAAATTTTAAATATGCACAAATTTAGGGGGAGCTCTTACTTATCACATACTTCTCAAAGCGACGATATATTTCATGCTTATTATCATTTGTTGAAGCTTTGATCTATATGTTGTCATCAATTACCAAAAAGGGGGAGATTGAAGTGCAACTATCCCTAGGTGGTTTTGGTAATTCATAACAACATATAGCTCATTGAGCTAATGCTATTCCAAGATGATTATTTCAGGAAAGCTCAATGATTGGCATGGCATGGATGTGAAAGTGGAACCCTCAAAATGCTAAGGACAAAGGATTGGCTCAAGCTCAAAAGCTCAAGACTCGTCATTTCATATTTTAGTGATCCAAGATCACATTGAGTCTTTAGGAAAAGCCAATACTATCAAGGAGGGATGAGGTGTTGCTTAATGAGCCTCTTGCTTCATGTGCTTAATGATATGCTCCAAAACCCTCAACTACTTTCCCATATCCACATATGACCTAAACTCTAAGCCAAACTCGGTCCTACCGATTCTTCCTATCCGGCGCCACCGAGTTTCACTTGTCATTAGCCACTGCCAAACCCTAGCAATTCGGTTCTACCGATAAGGATCTCGGTCCCACCGAGATGGGGTTGCAAACTCTCTGTTTCCCTTTCGTAACTTTCGGTCCCACCGAAAGAGCGAATCGGTCCCACCGAGATTGCAATGTAAACTCGGTGTTTCCCCTTTGTAACTTTTCGGTCTCACCGAAAGAGCAAATCGGTCCCATCGAGTTTGCCTGACCAACTCTCTGGTTAGCTAATTACCAAATTCGGTCTCACCGAGTTTGTGTAATCGGTCTCATCGAGATTACGTTATGCCCAAACCCTAACCGAATCGGTCCTACCGAGTTGCATGTCAGTCCCACCGAAATTCCTAACGGTCACTAGGTTTACTACTTCGGTCAGACCGAGTTTTCTGATTCGGTCCCACCGAGATTGGTAAATTGCGTGTAACGGTTGGATTTTGTGTGGAGGCTATATATACCCCTCCACCTCCTTCTCATTCGATGAGAGAGCCATCAGAACACACACACCATTCCAACTCATATGTTCTGAGAGAGAACCACCTACTCATGTGTTGAGACCAAGACATTCCATTCCTACCATATGAATCTTGATCTCTAGCCTTCCCAAGTTGCTTTCCACTCAAATCTTCTTTCCACCAAATCCAAATCCTATGAGAGAGAGTTGAGTGTTGGGGAGACTATCATTTGAAGCACAAGAGCAAGGAGTTCATTACCTACACACCATTTGTTACTTCTTGGAGAGTGGTGTCTCCTAGATTGGCTAGGTGTCACTTGGGAGCCTCCGACAAGATTGTGGAGTTGAACCAAGGAGTTTGTAAGGGCAAGGAGATCTCCGACTTCGTGAAGATCTACCGCTAGTGAGGAAAGTCCTTCGTGGGCGATGGCCATGGTGGGATAGAAAAGGTTGCTTCTTCGTGGACCCTTTGTGGGTGGTTGCTTCTTCGTGGACCCTTCGTGGGTGGAGCCCTTCATGGACTCGCGCAACCGTTGCCCTTGGGTGGAGCCCTGTGTGGACTCGCGCAACCGTTACCCTTCGTGGGTTGAAGTCTCCATCAACGTGGATGTAGGATAGCACCACCTATCCGAACCACGGAAAAACATCCGTGTCTCCAATAGCGTTTGAATTCTCCAAACCCTTCCCTTTATATTCTTGCAAGTTGCATGCTTTACTTTCCGCTGCCCATAAACTCTCTGCATGCTTGCTTGAATTGTGTGATGATTGCTTGACTTGTCCTAAAATAGCTAAAATCTACCAAGAACTAAAATTGGGAAAAGGTTAAGTTTTTATTTGGTCAAGTAGTCTAATCACCCCCCCTCTAGACATACTTTCGATCCTACAGTATGATCGGTTGGTCAAACATGGGCCAAATAGACCGCATTCTGGCCGTAAATGGGCTAGAGTTGGAATCGTCCGTTCATGGGCCGACCATAACGGGCCATCGTTAATAGGCCATATTTGATGACGCTATGAAAACGACACAACGTATTAACATACCACAAATGGGCCGACTATAACCACGGGCTAAATTTGGCCCACAAGCAGAAAATGACAGTAACGGGCCATAAGTAAACGAATGCTGGAAAATAGCCCCAGAATAAATGGGCTCTAAGAAGGCCGAAAGATAACATGGGCTGGAAACGGCCCAACGGAATAACGGGCCGTTAATGGGTATAAAGTGATACACTATTCTTTACGGGCCAGTTTCACCATGGGCCGTTAATGGGTGTAAAGTGATACACTGTTCATTACGGGCCAGTTTCACCACGGGCCGTTAATAGGCCAAGAGTTACATAGGGCCTCATATGGGCCGAAAGACGTCATGGGCCATACATGGGCCAGAAGTGAAAACGGGCTGGAATCATATTGGATGGCCCAGATGACGCTACTGGGCCTAATTCGAATAGGGCATAACGGGCCTTGGGTTAGCGGGCTGTAAATGGGCTATATGCGAACAGGCCGTTAACAGGCTTTCCATGGGCCGGCCCGCCAGCTTTTGACCAAGTCAAACGGGCCGGCTTTTTCACAGGAATGGGCCTCTGTTGGGCCGTGCCACATGTCAACGTATCATAGGCGCCTATCTGACCCACTGACGAGCTGACACGTGTTTCGCCCGACCAATAAGAATTTTACACGTGGAAATTTCCCATTGGTCGGGGCTATTAACGGGTTATCGGATCCAAAACCTGACCCGATAGCTTAACGGCGTTCCGTTACGGTGGATGCCACGTGTCGGTCACCCTTGACGAAAGCACTTCTGTGGCGCGTGATTTATCGTCATGGAAGTGGACACTTCCGTTATGATAATTTTGGTAATGTCATGGAACACTTCTATGACAACACAGGTATGACTATCTTGATTCTGTCATAAATTTGTCATGGATGTACATGCATGACAAAAACACGACCTACTGTGACAAACATGTATCATCACGGAAGTGTGTTTTTTGTAGTGATATCTCAAAGAAGAATTGTATATGATGCAACCAGAAGGTTTTGTCGACCGTAAAGGTGATAACAAAGTGTGCAAGCTCCAGTGATCCATCTATGTACTGGGGCATCTTGGAGTTGGAATATACGCTTTGATGAGGTGATCAAAGTATATGGTTTTATACAGGCTTAAGGTGAAGCCTGTGTCGGTGTCAAAACTGGCGGATCTCGGGTAGGGGGTCCCGAACTGTGCGTCTAGGCGGATGGTAACAAGAGACAAGGGACACGATGTTTTTACATAGGTTCGGGCCCTCTCGATGGAGGTAAAACCCTACTCCTACTTGATTAATATTGATGATATGGGTAGTACAAGAGTTGATCTACCACGAGATCGGAGAGGCTAAACCCTAGAAGCTAGCCTATGGTACGATTGTTGTATCTTGTCCTATGGACTAAACCCTCTGGTTTATATAGACACCGGAGGGGGCTAGGGTTACACAGAGTCGGTTACAAGGAAGGAGATCTACATATCCGTATTGCCAAGCTTGCCTTCCACGTCAAGGAGAGTCCCATCGGACACGGGACGAAGTCTTCAATCTTGTATCTTCATGGTCCAACAGTCCGGCCAAAGGTTATAGTCCGGCTGTCTGGATACCCCCTAATCCAGGACTCCCTCAGTAGCCCCCGAACCAGGCTTCAATGACGATGAGTCCGGCGCGCAGATTGTATTCGGCATTGCAAGGCGGGTTCTTCCCCAAATTCTGAGTACCTGTTAAATAGTGTCTAGCTTCTTATAACTATTGTGCTCCTTGGCTTCCACGCCCAATAATGGCCACCTTCCACGTGTCAAGCGAATGTGAGGAGCCGGGGTGTTTTTACATTTACCCCCCTAGCTATGCAAATGAGCTGTCTATTAAAGAGACGAGGATTCAGATCCAAACCACACCATCCTCCCTTAGCGAGAATTCATCGGAGCGCGCCCGAAAAAATCCATTCCAACATGGCCGGTCGGCGCAGCTCCGCCTCTCGTTCCCCTAGCCCCAAGCCCAGAGATTGGGAGAGGTGTTCCATCCTGCACAGCCAACTAGTGAAGCTTCAGACCCAAGGATTTCTCCCTCCAGCGTATATGGTCCCGGTCCGAGCCGGGCTCGCCACCTATAATGGTGGAGAGCAAGCGGAGAGCTTCTCCAACCCCTCTAAGGGAGAGCGGGTATGCCTTGTCCCTTATTTGATAAGGGGACTCGGATTTCCAATCCATCCATTTCTCCGAGGGCTCCTGGAGTTCTATAGCCTCCAGTTGCATAACCTTACCCCTGCCTTCGTACTTCATATTGCTGGCTATGTTGCCGTTTGTGAGCTGTTCTTGGGCTGCGAGGCTCATTTCGCACTGTGGAAGAAGTTGTTCTGCCTTGTGCCCCGTTCATAGAGGGGGTCAATATATTAGGTGGGCGGAGCCGAAGTATGGCGCATCACCGGGACCGGATACCTATCCGGAACCCCGAAGAAGGCGTCCGAAGACTGGCCTTCGGAATGGTTTTATATAGAAGACGTCCCTCTTCCGGATCCTATTCGAATCAGCCTTCCCGAGTTTGACAATGCTCCTTTGAAGAAGCACCTGAGTTGGCGACCACTGAGCCCCCAGGAGGAAGATGACAGAGACGTTCTTTACCTGATGGGACGGATAAAGTTATTGGCTCAATCAGGACTGACCATAACCGAGGTTATGGCAATATGCATTATGCAGGGGGTGCAACCGCTTCAATATCGAGGCCACCCCATGTGGGATTTCAACGGGGAAGATGACGCCACCCGCTGTGGCCGCAAAGGGCTGGACTCAACTGCCGCCCTAGCAAAAATCTTGTCCGGTCTATACAAGGGAGAGGAAGAGGAATTCCTCCGCATCAAGCCACAAAGTGGGTTCTCCATGTACAATCCTCCGAACTGGGTGAGTCGTCACTTTTTATGCCCATCTGTTTCATATTCCCATAGTTGAATATTTTACCCTGCAAATTTATCGCAGGAACTGCGCAAGGCTGTAAGGGAGATCAACAGCCCACCGCCACAACCAGAGGATCCTAAGCGGTCCCTCGACCCGGCCTTCAAAGAGGATCCAGACATATCCGTGAAGCTAATTGACAGGGTATTCTACCAATTAAGCAGCGATGATGCCTTGGTAGCCATTACGACTGACTACCCTGGGCTGCTCCTAGCTTCGCAGGTGAATGAGACCAAAATACCGACATTTTGAAAAGGGTTTGCTTTTATGCACTTCACTCACCGTATACAAACGGTGCCTTATAGGGAAGGCCCTCGGAACACCGCGTCGAGCCCGTGGCAACGAGCCAACAAGAGGCCCCAAGGCCCGGCAGGCTGAAGAGGAAAGCGGTCCGGACGGAGACACAGGCGCAGAGGTATGAGGCAACACCCCCCTCCATGGTTGTCGTATTTAAAGACATAATAACACCTGTGCTCTATAGAATGAAGAACACTCACCGGACTAATATCCGAAGAGGTCGCCAATCACGCCTCAACCAGTCGGGCTCCAGGGCTGGACACAGAAGCGGAAGCGAATACGAGGCGCACACCGGATGCTCCTCCGACAGAGGATGCGGACAAAATATCCGCCACAAATTCCAAAGTGGAGAGCGCCATGAACCACAGGCGTCGCCGAGTCGTACTCTGTGATGCTTGTTTCTCCCAAGAGGCATTTGATGCCTTCAACTCAGGAGACGCATACATCCGTGCTGCTCAAAATGGTCTAGCCAGAGCCACGTATCAATATGTTCAGGATATACGGGTAAGAAGTTTTTGATGATTACATATAGTAGTAGCCCCCGAGACTTGAAACAGTTAGAATAACTGATTTAAGGATCATACATGATGCAGGTTCTTACAGAGAAGAATACCCAATTGTTCCATGAGCTTGAAGAGTGCAAAGCCCAACTTCAGGCCGCACTGGCTGCAGAAGAGGAGTCCAAGAAGACCCCCTCTGGTAATACCTATTTCAAATGATAGGTACCGCATAGAGTGCGGCATACGTGCGAATCTGACAACAAATATTGCAGATGACGCCGGAGGAAATCCAGATGAGCAACATCTCCTAAGCCGGCTAAAGGCTGGCGAGAACGTGCTTACGAGGGTTAGTCTGGAGAAAAATAATCTCCAGGATGCCAACACCCAGCTGAGTGTGGAACTGAAGGATGTTCGTGCCCAGCTGGCGGACTCTGTAAAGGAGAATCAGCGGCTTCGACGCGGCATTTTTACTAACTGCTTGAACAAACTTTAAGAGGAGTTCAGCGAAGAAGCCTGCAAACAGAGTTATGTCTGTAGGTATGCTGACGGGTCGTCCCGCGGATGAAATGCCGGGTCGGCGGGTGACCTTCTACCCGAGCGCTCACAACTGCACGAACAAGCTCGGCAGGTGATGCGGGGTATTGCCTAGGCCTTCCGGCCATCCATCTCCCTGCACGAAGGTCTTGGAGAGCTTGCGGAGAAGCTTAAGGGACCATGGCGGCGCTTCCGGTTATGGAAGATATCGGCCTGCCGTCAAGGTGCTAGGGAATCCTGGGCCATGGTGAAGACGCGGTATACCAAGGCTGACCCAAACCACATGGCCGAGGTCGGACCTGTGGGGCCCGATGGGAAAGAGATCCCCGTTAGCTTAGTGTACGGGCAAGTAGAATTGGCCGCAAAGTATTCCCAACAGGATTGTAGACTAGACAACCTGTTGGATGGTATACAAGAGGAATTTAGCCAGTAAAATTGACTATGTAATTAAAGTGACATGTATAATGCCTTCTTGCCGGATTGTAGATCATTTGTCATGGCGGACCTTTTCGCTTCAACCTCGGGACCCGATAGTCCGGAGTGTATCCGAATACCCTCTCGGTTATGTAAGAACCAGGGCATGCATGGAAACCAGGCGTAGGGGTCATTAATGCTTGAACAGACAAGTGCCCAACTAGTTATGTGATATTACATGGTTAGTAAGAAACATCTTCCAGGGAGAGTAGTTCCGTTAGGGGTTCCTTTCCCTGGGTACGCATGCCCTAAAGTGCATGTCCGGACTGCGAAAAAGAGACGCAGGAAAAAACATCTGGGGGAACATATGAAAAATAAATAAAAAGTCATCTTTTGTTCACCGACCGAATATTCCCTTAAGAACGCTAGCTTTCGGCTTCACCCAGTCTGAGGTACACATCCGGCTGACCCAGCAGTAACAATCCCAGAGGTGCTCCCCTTATGCCCTAGCCGAATTAACAGGAACGTATGGCATAAATACAAGAGCCAGGCAACCTAGCTTGGCCAAAACTTAAGTCATATCGATGCATATAATGGCGAAGAAAAGGTACATGCGGAAGGATAACACATGTGCAGGGCATGAAGCCCGGATGTATAATCAAGCTTCTGTATAGGAAGCCCCCAGGTATAATGAGCGCAGTTAGCGCGTCCATACTGTGCAAAGAAGGCACGAAGTGGCCCTTAAAGGATTTGAGAGAGAAAAAAAAGGGAAGAAAGAGAGAATTGAAATACAGATAGTGTATATATGCAAAAAATGGACAGAGGAAGGAGACGAACAAAGAGTCCGGCGCTAGGCGTAGAATCTTCGGAGCCTGGCTGCATTCCATGGGTTCGGCTCAAGTCGATTATCCGATGCGTCCCGCAGACGGTACGCCCCACCTATCAGAACTTGATCAATAATGAAGGGAACCTCCCATTTGGGCTTGAGTTTGTCCTTTTTCTTCTCCGGCAGGCGTAGAACTAACTCGCCAACATTATAAGTTTTGGCCCGTACTTCTCTGCTTTGGTATCTTCGAGCCTGTTGTTTTGATAAAATGCGGAACGGGCTTTTGCCACGTCACGCTCCTCCTCCAGGGCGTCCAAACCGTCCTGCCGATTGAGCTCGGCTTCTCTTTCTTCGTACATGCGCACTCGAGGTGAGTCATGAATTATGTCGCAGGGCAGAACCGCCTCCGTGTCGTACACCATAAAGAATGGTGTGTATCCGGTAGTGTGATTCGGCGTGGTCCGCAGCCCCCAGAGTACGGAGTCGAGCTCCTCCACCCAGTGCGTGTTAGATTCCTTAAGGGACCGCACTAATCTGGGTTTGATGCCGCTCAAGATAAGACCATTTGCTCGTTTGACTTGACCGTTAGTTTGTGGGTGATAGACAGAAGCATAATCGAGCTTAATGCCCATGTTTTTACACCAGAGCTTTACCTCATCGGCCGTGAAGTTCGTGCCATTGTCGGTGATGATGCTATGGGGGACACCGTAAAGGTGTACAACCCCCGATATGAAGTCTATCACCGGTCCAGATTCGGCCCTTTTAGCAGGATTGGCTTCTATCCATTTGGTGAATTTATCCACCATGACTAGTAAGTATTTTTTCTTATGGGTCCCCCCTTTAAGGGGTCCAACCATGTCGAGTCCCCAGACCGCAAAGGGCCAGGTAATGGGGATTGTTTGGAGGGCGGTGGGTGGCATATGGCTTTAGTTTGCAAAAAGCTGGCAACCGACGCAGCTTTGGACTAAGTCCTGAGCGTCTGCCCGGGCCGTCGACCAATAAAAACCGGTACGGAAGGCCTTGCTTACAAGGGCCTGGGCTGCGGCGTGGTGGCCGCCGAGTCCGGCATGAATTTCTGCCAGGAGCTTCCGCCCCTCCTCTTTGGAGATGCACCGTTGAAGGACTCCGGTGGTGCTTTTCTTATAAAGCTCTCCCTCATGGACCCTATAGGCTTTAGATCGCCGTACTATGCAGCGTGCCTCATTTTGGTCCTCGGGGAGTTCCTGACTAGTTAGGTAGGCCAGGAATGGTTCTGTCCATGGGGCGATGATGGCCATTATTACATGGGCTGAAGGTGTTATTTCGGTGGCAGAGCCTCCGATTATGTCAGAGTGTTCGGTATCGGGCATTGCGGTTGGGTCCGGACTATTGTTACCGGTGTCCCCTTCCCATACCATGGATGGCTTGAACAGCCTTTCCAAAAAGATGTTAGGGGGGATCGCATCGCGTTTTGCGCCGATGCATGCGAGGACATCTGCCGCCTGATTGTTTTCCCGGGCTATATGGTGAAATTTGAGCCCCTCGAACCGAGCTGACATTTTTAGGATGGCATTGCGGTATGCCACCATTTTCGGATCCTTGGCGTCAAAGTCTCCATTTATTTGGGATATTGCGAGATTCGAATCCCTGCGCACCTCTAGGCATTGGATGCCCATGGATACTGCCATCCGAAGACCATGTAAAAGGGCCTCATATTCGGCTGCATTGTTGGAGTCTATATACATTATCTGGAGTACCTATTGAACTGTATCTCCGGTTGGGGACGTCAGAACGATGCCAGCCCCCAGACCAGCCAGCATTTTGGAGTCGTCGAAGTGCATGAACTAGTTGGAGTATGTGTCGTACTCTTTAGGGAGTTCGGCTTTCGTCCATTCGGCGACAAAGTTGGCCAATACTTGCGACTTAATGGCTCGCCGTGGTTTATACGTTATGTCGAACGGGAGGAGCTCAATGGCCCATTTGGCAATCCGGCCGGTGGCGTCGCGGTTGATTATAATATCATTAAGTGGCACTTCCGAGGCTACTGTAATTGAACACTCTTGAAAGTAGTGTCGCAGCTTCCGGGATGCCATGAATACTGCATAGGCTATCTTTTGATAATGCGGGTACCGTGACTTGCATGGAGTGAGGACAGTGGATACATAATAGACCGGATTTTGAAGGGGGAATTTATGTCCGTCCTCTTCTCGTTCTACGACGAGCACTGCGCTTACAACTTGATGCGTTGCCGCAATGTACAACAGCATTGGTTCGCCGATGTTTGGCACGGATTGGGTACAGATCGGGTCACTGGAAGGGGTTCCGGGCACCCCCGGCAAAAGATATGGGCCTTATGGGCCAAGAGGGGAAACACACCAGCCACAGGGGGCTGGTGCGCCGCCCACATGGGTCGGGCAAGGTGAAGGAAAGGGAAAGGAGGAACGGAAAGAAAGGGAATAGGATTCCCCCTTCCTTCCCCTTCCCCCTCCGACAAACATGGTAAGGGGCGCGGCCAAGGGCAGGAGCCCAAGTAGGATTTGGTCCTACTTGGGGATCCCCTTGGCTTCTCCCCTCTCCCTCCCACCTATATTTATGAAAAGGGGGCGCCTAGCAGACACCAGATCAATTGTTAGTCGTGTGCGGTGCCCCACCTTCCACCATTTACACCCCTGGTCATATTTTCGTAGTGCCTAGGCGAGGCCCTGCGAGCATCACATCACCATCACCACGCTGTCGTGCCGACGGAACTCATCTACTACCTCCACAACTTGCTGGATCAAGAAGGCGAGGGACGTCACCGAGCTGAACGTGTGCAGAACGCGGAGGTGTCGTGCGTTCGGTACTTAATTGGTTGACGTGAGAAGAAGTTCGACTACATCAACCGCGTTGTGAAACGCTTCCGCTTACGGTCTACGAGGGTACGTAGACACACTCCCCCCCTCGTTTCTATGCATCTCCATGGATAGATCATTGTGTGTGCATAGAAATTTTTCTGTTTTCCATGCTACGTTTCCCAACAATATGTACCTATAAGCAGTATTACTGTGCTGTGCTAACTAAATTTGCATGTGCTACATCTAAAATATTCAACTAAACATCTTTTTTGTGTGCCCGGACCGCTCATGGAGCGACAGGGGGTGGTCAGTAACTTCCATGCTAAGCGTGTTATTCTCATGACGAGTGTTAATTCACTCGTCCTTTCACAAGAGGGACCGGTAATAGGGCTTCCCAGTCCTGAAATAACAAAATTGCAAATAATTAAATAAAACTCCCTAGGATTGTTCTTGGTATGGATGGCACCCATGGATTCGGCTAGCCGTAGAGTGTTTTTGTTGGTGGAGGGGGAGTAAACCTTTACTTTTACCGCTTAGGAACCGCCTCTAATTTGTTTAGCATGGAAGATACTGAAAACTTTTGGTCGTAACATTGACAGGAAGGGTGCACCTCCCAAAATTATATTTATCTCTAATTTAAGCTTTGAGCTCTAGCACTTCTACAAATCCCTACTTCCCTCTGTGAAGGTACTATCTATTTATTTTTATGTTGAGTCATTGTCTTCTCAAATATGCACCAGACCTGAGAGCACTATTGTCATTCTTATGCACTGGTATAGTTAATGTTGGGTGTTAGCATGACTGGATCTCTTCTATCATGAATTACAATGTCTAGTCGCTGCTTGAACTTTGGAGGTGCTCTGCATTTATGTTTTGCGGACTCAGAAAGGGCTAGCGAGATACCACTACTGTCATATTATATCATGATTGTTTTGACAAAGTGCTGGCATTCGAGATATCTTATTATTGCTCGCAAGTTGATTATGCCATTGATATGAGTTAATACATTTTTAAGAGTTATTGTTAATATGGTTAGACATAATCTTTGCTGAAAACCTGGGTACTACTTATATATATATATATGTAAACAAGAACAAAAGAGTTCGTAAAAGTTTCCCTTTATCACTTTCAGTTTGTCAGCTGAATTACTTGAGGATAAGCAATGGGTTAAGCTTGGGGGAGTTGCACTACTGGAATCAGCTAGTTTGCCATCTGCCAGTTCTTTGCCGTCCGCTAGCGGACGGCAAAGAAGCTCTTTGCCATCAGCTTCCAAAAAGCAGACGGCAAAGAACTGGCTGATGGCAAAGACCAAGTTTGCCATCAGCCAGTTCTTTGCCGTCGGCTAGCGGACGGCAAAGAGGGAGGGGCCCTACTGATGAACTGCAAAAAAAAACCTAACGGGCCCCCTCTTTGCCGTCCACTAGCGGACGGCAAAGAGCAAGAAGGCGGATGGCAAAGTGCCGCGGACGGCAAAGAAGGAGGCCCCACGTAACGTTAA
>NC_057809.1:420687352-420691174 GCF_018294505.1 Triticum aestivum
CGACCCCGAAACAGCACCCCGACCCCGACACGGCACCCCGACACCGACAGGACACCCCGACCACCGACACCTCCCGAAAAGGTGTTCTTTGGCCTTCCAGAGGCCGACGGGGTCATATATTTGTGAATTATTAGTTAGGTCATATATTTTTCGATTTTGTTATGAAAAACATCATATATAATTGTGTTGATCGTGTAGTTTTAAATGTGCAGTTGTTTCATCGCTGCGAGGTTTGGTGTTCGACGACCTCGCCGTGCGTTTCACGAGCTCTGCCCCTTCGTTCGTGGGTGAGCACAAATGACAAGTCCTCCTCCCCCATTAATTATTTGATCTATTCCGATGAAACTTGATAGCTAGCTATATATGTGTCTTGAATCATCAGTATGCGTAACCAATATGTGTCTCCCGTTCGAAAGCGTCATAGTTATAAATATGCACGCATTTGCATATTTATAACCTTGATTCTTTCGAATTGTCCAACGCTATCCATGGACAGCCCGAGTATGTGTAGATTGGGTTCATTTTTCCATATGCTTTGCTCCGGATCCGACGCATATATTTCGTCAGTGCCTCCCCTGTTGTTCTCCGGGTACACATCCTCTCTGTTTATTGCAGAGACGTGTATCAGGAGAACAGCGGGGAGGTGCTGCCGAAATTTTGCGTCGGATCCGGAGCATAGCATGGGAAAATAAACCCAATCTACACATACACGGGTGGGATTAGGACCTATCATTACCTATTAGAGTGTAGGTTGCATGGACGTAATAAAATTGACAAAGTAGATCAACTGATGAATATATACATGGTGAATTACATATATAATTGTTGTGTGTCCAGTAGCTCTGAAAGTCAAGATGAGTGACCGTGCTTGGATGTATACCGATCACACTGGTCAGAACAAATGGAGCGTTGAATGGTTCACAAAAACTAAGGGGTTTGTGCAAGCCGCATTTGCAAATGGCCAAAAGAAAATCTGGTGCCCCTGTTTCCGGTGCGGCAATTGGGAAAATAAGACAGAGGCTGAAATGGGCAAACACCTGTAGAAGAGTGGTTTTACGCCCGATTATACGGTGTGGACATTTCATGGTGAGTCTGCCCAACGTGACCGAGCTGAGGTGGATCGTCGTCGCACCGACGAGCATGGTACCGGGATGGAAAACATGGTGCAAGGCTATGATGATGCTCGGGATTCGGACGAGGAGATGGAGGAATCTGCAAAGGCCTTCAATGAAATGTTGGAGTCTTCGAAACGTCCGCTCCACGAGCACACTGAGCTTTGTCAGTTGGATGCCATCTCACAAGTAATGGCTCTGAAGGCTCAGTTCAACTTGGGCAGAGAATGCTATGACGCAATTATGACAGTATTTGGACGCTTTCTACCCAAAGGCCATGTAATGCCTGCAAACCTGTACCAGTCGGACAAAATCCTCCATGCACTGAAGATGCCCTATGAGAAGATACATGCCTGTGAGAAAGGATGTGCCTTATTTAGGCTTGACTATGCGGACTTGAACTATTGTCCCATTTGCAAGTCTTCCAGGTATATTGTGGTAGACAACAGTATGGGTGAGAAGACACAGACCAAAATCCCCGTTAGTGTTCTTCGGTATATGCCAATCGTACCAAGACTTCAACGTCTTTTCATGGTCGAAGAGACGGCCAGACAGATGACATGGCACAAAACAGGCAAAAGAACCGAACTAGATGCAGATGGGAATCTGATGATGGTACACACATCGGATGGTGTTGCGTGGAAAAAGTTTGATGAATTACATGCTGACAAAGCGGCAGATCCGAGGCATCCTCGAGTCGGCATCAACACGGATGGGTTCAGTGTGTTTGGTATGACGGCAGCCCAATACAGTTGTTGGCCCGTATTTGTCTTTCCACTCAATCTCCCCCCCGGACAGATTATGCAAAGAAAGAACATTTTCCTGACGTTGATAATTCCAGGACCCAACTATCCGGGCAAAAATATGAATGTGTACATGCAGCCGCTTAAGGACGAATTGCAAGAAGCCTGGGATAATGGGTTCAAGACATACGATGCCTTTAGCAAACGGAACTTCATAATGCGTGTCTGGTACATGTACTCGACGCATGACTTGCCGGCGTATGCGCTATTCGTTGGCTGGTGTGTGCATGGAAGGTTCCCGTGCCCCACATGCAAGGGAGCTCTTGAGTTTCGTTGGCTTCAGGCCGGTCGCAAGTTTTCTTGCTTCGACATGCATAGACAGTTCCTGGATCCTCGCCATAAGTTCAGGAAAGACAAGAAGAACTTCATCAGGGGTAGAGTTGTCAAAAACTCTGCACCACCTGCATTGACAGGCCAACAGACCCTGGATCAGTTAAACGCTCTCGAGCCAGATCCACAACGTCCAGGGTACTTCAAGGGGTATAATACTAAGCACGCGTGGACTCACAAAACATGCTTATGGGATCTGCCTTACTTCAAAGACCTCCTTTGCCCACACAACATCGACGTGATGCACACTGAGAAGAATATCGCCGAGGCACTTTTTGGTACATTATTCGGCATAGATGGGAAGTCAAAGGATAATACTAAGGCTAGAGTCGATCTGGAGGCGCTATGTGATAGGCCGTTACAAAACATGAAAGAACCGAAAGGAAAGCAGAACTGGACGAAGCCAAAGGCATGGTTCAATCTTGGAAGGCCAGCTATGAGGGAAATTCTCTTGTGGGTGCAACAGCAGTTGATGTTCCCCGATGGGTATGCAGCGAATCTAAAGAGGGGAGCGAATCTTGATAAACTGAAGATATTTGGTCTCAAGAGTCATGATTGGCACATATGGATTGAGCGGGTAATGCCGGTGATGTTGCGTGGCTTCATCCCTGAGGATGAATGGCTAGTACTGGCAGAACTCAGCTATTTCTTCCGTGTTCTTTGTGCGAAAGAACTATCGCCTGGCGTGCTAGAAGAAATGGAAGAGTTGGCGCCAGAGTTGATCTGCAAGTTAGAGAAGATCTTTCCACCGGGCTTCTTTAATCCAATGCAGCATTTGATTTTGCATCTCCCGACCGAGGCAAGATTGGGGGGGCGTGCAAAATCATTGGTGCTACCCAACTGAGAGGATGCAGAAGACGCTTCGAGAAAAATGTAAAAATAAACATAGAATTGAAGCATCGATGGCTGAGGCATTCATCACAGAGGAGGCGGCAAACTTCGTAACAGCGCACTACGAAGCCAAAAATCGTCATTTGCATAATCCGAAGCCTCGGTACAATGCTAACGAGCCTAAAAAGGGTGGATCCAACCTCAGCCTATTCAAAGGGAATCTCGCACCAGCTAGTGTTTCACATCCAGTATCTTTGGATAACGAAGAGGATTATGAACCTCACATTAACCCAGACACATATGAAGGAGAATTCTTCCAAGAGACACGTCTTTCCAAAAAGCGTTTCAAGAACCGCTATACTTCACCCCAAAACATTGAAGTAGACAGCGACAATGAATCCGACATCACCCCAGAGGAGGAACAAGAAGAGCCGGAACAAGAAGAGGTTACTGCTGCGGATGACCTGTCAATGCTTGACCGATTACGTCAAGGTGGCCTTGCACATGTTGATGCCAATGAACCCTATGAGCCCGTCATTGATTATAGTGATGATGATGATTATGCATTTATTGATGATACTGATCGAGATTATTAGTAGTGTCAGGTATTACATTTTTTTATGTTGTACTTGATGATGATACACTTAAGTGATACACATATTATTATTCATGTCGGTCTTTTTTTATGTTGTACTAATTTCATTTACTGTTTGTCATGGCAGGTGTTGAAAGATGGTGGGCGCTGG
>NC_057809.1:420691392-420693322 GCF_018294505.1 Triticum aestivum
AGGTGGATCGTCGTCGCACCGACGAGCATGGTACCGGGATGGAAAACATGGTGCAAGGCTATGATGATGCTCGGGATTCGGACGAGGAGATGGAGGAATCTGCAAAGGCCTTCAATGAAATGTTGGAGTCTTCGAAACGTCCGCTCCACGAGCACACTGAGCTTTGTCAGTTGGATGCCATCTCACAAGTAATGGCTCTGAAGGCTCAGTTCAACTTGGGCAGAGAATGCTATGACGCAATTATGACAGTATTTGGACGCTTTCTACCCAAAGGCCATGTAATGCCTGCAAACCTGTACCAGTCGAACAAAATCCTCCGTGCACTGAAGATGCCCTATGAGAAGATACATGCCTGTGAGAAAGGATGTGCCTTATTTAGGCTTGACTATGCGGACTTGAACTATTGTCCCATTTGCAAGTCTTCCAGGTATATTGTGGTAGACAACGGTATGGGTGAGAAGACACAGACCAAAATCCCCGTTAGTGTTCTTTGGTATATGCCAATCGTACCAAGACTTCAACGTCTTTTCATGGTCGAAGAGACGGCCAGACAGATGACATGGCACAAAACAGGCAAAAGAACCGAACTAGATGCAGACGGGAATCTGATGATGGTACACACATCGGATGGTGTTGCATGGAAAAAGTTTGATGAATTACATGCTGACAAAGCGGCAGATCCGAGGCATCCTCGAGTCGGCATCAGCACAGATGGGTTCAGTGTGTTTGGTATGACGGCGGTCCAATACAGTTGTTGGCCCGTATTTGTCTTTCCACTCAATCTCCCCCCCCCCGGACAGATTATGCAAAGAAAGAACATTTTCCTGACGTTGATAATTCCAGGACCCAACTATCCGGGCAAAAATATGAATGTGTACATGCAGCCGCTTAAGGACGAATTGCAAGAAGCCTGGGATAATGGGATCAAGACATACGACGCCTTTAGCAAACGGAACTTCATAATGCGTGTCTGGTACATGTACTCGACGCATGACTTGCCGGCGTATGCGCTATTCGTTGGCTGGTGTGTGCATGGAAGGTTCCCGTGCCCCACATGCAAGGGAGCTCTTGAGTCTCGTTGGCTTCAGGCCAGTCGCAAGTTTTCTTGCTTCGACATGCATAGACAGTTCCTGGATCCTCGCCATAAGTTCAGGAAAGACAAGAAGAACTTCATCAGGGGTAGAGTTGTCAAAAACTCTGCACCACCTGCATTGACAGGCCAACAGACCCTGGATCAGTTAAACGCTCTCGAGCCAGATCCACAACGTCCAGGGTACTTCAAGGGGTATAATACTAAGCATGCGTGGACTCACAAAACATGCTTATGGGATCTGCCTTACTTCAAAGACCTCCTTTGCCCACACAACATCGACGTGATGCACACTGAGAAGAATATCGCCGAGGCACTTTTTGGTAAATTGTTCGGCATAGATGGGAAGTCAAAGGATAATACTAAGGCTAGAGTCGATCTGGAGGCGCTATGTGATAGGCCGTTACAAAACATGAAAGAACCGAAAGGAAAGCAGAACTGGACGAAGCCAAAGGCATGGTTCAATCTTGGAAGGCCAGCTATGAGGGAAATTCTCTTGTGGGTGCAACAGCAGTTGATGTTCCCCGATGGGTATGCAGCGAATCTAAAGAGGGGAGCGAATCTTGATAAACTGAAGATATTTGGTCTCAAGAGTCATGATTGGCACATATGGATTGAGCGGGTAATGCCGGTGATGTTGCGTGGCTTCATCCCTGAGGATGAATGGCTAGTACTGGCAGAACTCAGCTATTTCTTCCGTGTTCTTTGTGCGAAAGAACTATCGCCTGGCGTGCTAGAAGAAATGGAAGAGTTGGCGCCAGAGTTGATCTGCAAGTTAGAGAAGATCTTTCCACCGGGCTTCTTTAATCCAATGCAGCATTTGATTTTGCATCTCCCGAC
>NC_057809.1:420694152-420769438 GCF_018294505.1 Triticum aestivum
ATTAACCCAGACACATATGAAGGAGAATTCTTCCAAGAGACACGTCTTTCCAAAAAGCGTTTCAAGAACCGCTATACTTCACCCCAAAACATTGAAGTAGACAGCGACAATGAATCCGACATCACCCCAGAGGAGGAACAAGAAGAGCCGGAACAAGAAGAGGTTACTGCTGCGGATGACCTGTCAATGCTTGACCGATTACGTCAAGGTGGCCTTGCACATGTTGATGCCAATGAACCCTATGAGCCCGTCATTGATTATAGTGATGATGATGATTATGCATTTATTGATGATACTGATCGAGATTATTAGTAGTGTCAGGTATTACATTTTTTTATGTTGTACTTGATGATGATACACTTAAGTGATACACATATTATTATTCATGTCGGTCTTTTTTTATGTTGTACTAATTTCATTTACTGTTTGTCATGGCAGGTGTTGAAAGATGGTGGGCGCTGGCCGGGAGCGTGGTCTGAGGTCTTCCATTCCAGACGCACCTCTCCGCCGAGCGTTGCTAGACAGTATGGCCACACCGTCGGGCCCTTCTTCGTCGACCGCGGTGCCCAGCAGGGGACGAGGTAGGAAGAGAGGAGGTGGGGCACGTGGTCGTGGGAGAGGAGGTAGGGTGACTGCTACGGCGCCTTCCTCGCCGCCACCCCCAGCCGTTTCACCCGAGCACGTGACTGCTAGGGTGGACTCGTCCGTGGAGGAGGCTACATGGACTCCGGTCCACGAGCCTCCGGTCCACGGGTCTTGGGCCCACGAGCCTCGGGTCGACTTGCCTTTGGCCCACGAGAGTTCGGCCCACGTGACCCCGGAGGAGCACACGTTCGGATAGGGTACCTGGCCGGATCATCCCGAGGAGCCGAGTGGCCATGCTGATGATGGCGGGGAGCCGACTGATCTTGAGGAGGAGGGGGGCACCGTCTACCAGCGTGGTGCTACACGGCTCCCGTCCGTGCCGGTGACCCGCGAGCAGAGGTGGTTGATTTTCCCTGATGGGGAGAGGTACGTAAGTGCATTTAATATTTTTGTACCTTGTGCATTCACGTTTTTTCAAATAACTAATGCGTTGGCCTTGTCATGCTGCAGGGGTTGGGACCACCATCATAGTGTCCGCCGGCCCAACTTCGTCCTTGGAGTTCTTTGCCGGCAAAACTTCCCGGGGTTTGTCACGTTGCCTGGTGAGGGTCGGCTTCTAGAGCTTGGATTGAGCTGGGAGCACTACGTGGCTGCCCCGGCCCCGCCGGATGAGATTATCGACGGTGTCGTGTGCAACACGAGGGCAGACATGGTGATTAGAAAGTTCTGGGTAATTTCTCCTTTACACATTTAAAAATCTTCAACTAGCTAGTTATTAATTGTACTAATCAATATTGTCTCATTTGATTGCAGACATTCTACAGGTGTGAGGAGGGATACGAGGAGGACGCGGCACATGTTATCGAGAACGTCTGCAAGCGCCTACTCCAGAACTTACGGCACGAGGTTCAGGTGCAGGCTGTTCGAGACTACTACGCCTTGCATGGTATCAAGAAGACCAAGCCGGCGTGCCGCGATAAGTTCCTGAGTAAGGAGCAGTACATGAAGGTAATTCTTAAGGCCTTCTCTACTTAAGTTCCTTCATTTAGTAATTCTTAGCCGTAGCGCTCAAGTTTCTATTTGCTAACTTAGGTGCCTCCGAGATGGTGTGCGGATCGGATGGATTGTTGGGAGGTGTTGGTCAATGAGTGGTGCTCACAACGATGGCTAGCCCTCCACAACGAGGCCAAGGACAAACGTGCCCAAATGGAAGGTGTGCCACACCATCAAGGCAGCTCCAACTTATATCAGTTCGGGCGCAACTGGGTATGTGGTTTGCTTCATGATTCATGCAATTCATTCATCATGCTAGCTTGAGCCCTTTAATTACTAATTTTCATTGTTTCTCTCTTTCAGGCACGCTACAATAAGGCGGATAAGGTGCCAGAGGTGTACGACCTGTATGCCATGGCCCACACTGCCTCTTTCAAGAAAGTCAAGGCTTTCTCTCAGTCTAACCTCGATGATGCAAACAACTTCACCAACATCTCCTCCCATAACAAGCTCGTGAGATATAGAGATGAGGGGAAGGCGAGGAAAGGGGAGGACTTTAACCCGAGCCAGGGTCCCATTGATCCAGAGCTGTTGATGATATCTGGTGGCAGGAGGTCCCATGGCTCCATAGCCATTGGAGATGGACTTATCCGTTGTCCTAGCACTCTCTCGGAGATCAAGGCGCGCCAGTCGAGCTCCGCTCCTGAGATAAGGCCTCGTGAACGGCCAGTGCGACTCGCCATCAAGGTTGGTGATACGTACTCAGTTATCTTTCTCCATTACATTGTGTGCGCTTCCATCAATGATTACAAATGGTCATGTGAGTGGTGTTGCAGGCTGCTATACAGAGTGAGAGAGATAGAACGGAGAAACTTCTGGTGGAGGCGGCGGAGAGGCAGCGGGAGTTGGAGGAGAGGACGACAAAGATGATGGAGGAGGAGAGGGCACGGAATGACATGCAGGCAAGGGCCATGTATGAGCTCCTTGTGGTAAGTTTCTTCTGCAGATTAGCCAAAACATTCATGTAGTGTTTGTCTCATTACTAACTAGTATGACTGAGTCGTCAAAACCAAATGTGCAGTCTGTGTGCGAGAAGACAGGTTAGACCGCTCCGCCGATGCCAGTGATTGTTCCTGGGACCACGGTGAGTTTTATTGAATGGACATTACTTGCTAGTCTTAACATTTGAGTGTCATCATGCTAACAAGACATTGGAAATGATCTTTGGTGCAGCATAACTCCAGACAAGCATCGCACGATCCTTCTCCAGCTACCGACACGAGCCACCCCGCTCCTACACCTCCTACATCTTGGTAAGTTTATCTAGTGTTTTGCTTAACACATGCATAAAGACCTAGACTTAGCTTTATTTCCTCCAATGCTTACCATAATGACCTAGACTTAGCTTCTTCACCTCCAAAATGACTTAATAAGCTTACTGACCTCCAAAACCATCCATTTTACCTAAGTTAGCTCTAAAACGATCTGTACTTAGCTTACTTATGTCAAAAATTGCATAATTAGCTTAGTTTGCTTATAGTCGATCCATTTTACCTAAGTTAGCTCTAAAATGACCCATTTTACCTAGGTTAGCTTATAAATGATCCAGTTCATCCAAGTTAGCTCAAAAATGACCCATTTTACCTAGATTAGCTCCTAAATGATCCATTTTACCTACGTTAGCTTTAAAATGACCCATTTCACCTAGGTTAACTCCAAAATGACCAATCTTACCTAGGTTATCTCATAAACGATCCATTTCAACTAATTTAGCTCATAAACGATCCATTTCACCTAGGTTACCTAAAAAACGATCCATTTCACCTAAATTAGCTCTTAAATGATCCATTTCACCTAAGTTAGCTCAAAAAGATCCATTTCAACTAAATTAGCTCATAAATGATCCATTTCACCTAAGTTAGCTCAAAAACGATCCATTTCAACTAAGTTAGCTCATAAATGATCCATTTCATCTAAGTTAGCTAAAAAAGATCCATTTCACCTTAGTTACCTGAAAAACGATCCATTTGACCTTAGTTAGCTCATAAATGACCCATTTCAACTAAGTTAGCTCATAAATGATCCATTTCACCTTAGCTAGCTCATAAACGACCCATTTCAACTTAGTTAGCTCATATATGATCCATTTCACGTAAGTTAGGTCATAAATGACATACTCTTCTTGTTCTAGTCTTCTTCTTGTTCTACTCTTCTTGTTCTAGTCTTCTTCTTGTTCTACTCTTCTTGTTCTAACTTTCTTATTTTTCATTTTGCAGAGTTCATTCACTTGACGAAAGCTTGCATAGATGGAGTGCTCCTTATCCCTTTCTCTGTTTCTTTTGTATCGTTGAACTATGCATGTATCGTTGGATAACTATTGTAATATATATGGTTGGATGCCTCTATGTTGAACTTGTTATGTATGATGGAACTATGCATGTAATATATATGGTTGGATGATGAAGTTATGTGTTGGATATCTTATATGTTTGCTCTGTAATGGCCTTTTGAAATATATCTATATATGTCATCTATATTTGTGATGAAAATTGTTGGATGTAATAAAAAACAGATAAAAGAGCCAATATGCAGGCTCTTTGCCGTCTGCCACCGACGGCAACGGGCTCTTTGCCGTCTGCCGCGGACGGCAAAGAAGGCACATGGCATCCAGCTGTGCTTCCTGGGAGCTGACCCGTTTGGTCAGTTTGCCTACAGTGGCAGACGGCAAAGACTTTGCCATCAGTGGCAGACGGCAAAGAACCTGCCATGTAGTGACGTGTAGATGACATCATACGGCGGACGGCAAAGACACTAGAAATTTTGCCGTCAGCGGCGGACGGCAAAGGCCTGCCGTTAGCCACTTAACGGACTGACAGCGCAATTATTGCCGTCCGCCTTCTTTGCCATCTGCCGCGCTCTCTTTGCCGTCTGCGGCGGACGGCAAAGACTTTGCCATCAGTAGCAGACGGCAAAGTAGCTGTTTACCGAAGCCTACTTTGCCGGAGCCTTTTGCCGTCCGCGGCTGACGGCAAAGGCCTTTGCCGTCCGCCATTCATGCCTTTGCCGTCCGCCGTGGCAGACGGCAAAGTAGCTGATTCCTGTAGTGTTGATACGTCTCCATCGTATCTACTTTTCCTAATGCTTTTTCTCTTGTTTTGGTCTCTAACTTGCATGATTTGGATGAAACTAACCCGGGCTAACGTTGTTTTCAGCAGAACTACCATGGTGTTGTTTTTTGAGGAGAAATAAAAGTTCACGGAATCGGACAAAACTTTTTGGAGAATTATTTCAGAATATATAAAAAATACTGGAACCAAGAGCCACCAGAGGGGGTGCCCTGGCTGCCCACAAGACATCAGGGTGCGCCACACCCCTGGCGCACCCTGGTGGGTGGTGGGGCCCTCGGGGCTCTGTTGGAAATATGCCCTAGAGGCAATAATAAATTGGTTATTATCATATTTACCTGTTCAAGATAATAATTTATTATCCATGCTAGAATCGTATTATTCGGACACTCAGATACATGTGTGGATACATAGACAACAACGTGTCCCTAGTCAGCCTCTACTAGACTAGCTCGTTGATCAAAGATGGTTAAGGTTTCCTAACCATAGACATGAGTTGTCATTTGATAACGGGGTCACATCATTAGGAGAATGAAGTGATGGACAAGACCCAAACTATAAACGTAGCATATGATCGTGTCAAGTTTATTGCTATCGTTCTATGCATGTCAAGTATATGTTCCTATGACCATGAGATCATGCAACTCACTGACACCGGAGGAGTACCTTGTGTGTACCATACGTCGCAACATAACTGGGCGACTATAAAGGTGCTCTACAGGTATCTCCAAGGGTGTCTGTTGAGTTGGCATGGATCAAGACTGGGATTTGTCACTCCGTATGATGGAGAGGTATCTCAGGGCCCACTCAGTAATACAACATCATAGTAAGCTTGCAAGCAATAATGTGACTAATGGGTTAGCCACGGGATCTTGTATTACGGAACGAGTAAAGAGACTTGCCGGTAACGATATTGAACTAGGTATGGAGATACCGACGATCGAATCTCGGGCAAGTAACATACAGATAGACAAAGGGAATTACACACGTGATTAGCTGAATCCTTGACATCGAGGTTCGACCGATAAGATCTTCGTAGAATATGTAGGAACCAATATGGGCATCCAGGTCCCACTATTGGTTATTGACCGTAGAGGTGTATCGGTCATGTCTGCACAGTTCTTGAACCCGCGGGGTCTACACACTTAATGTTTGGTGATGATATAAGTTTAGTTGAGTCATTATGGTGGTTACTGAAGGTTGTTCGGAGTCCCGGATGTGTTTCCGGACATGACGAGGAACTCCGGAATGATCCGGAGTCAAAGATCGATATACAGGACGAAGGGTATTGGAGTTCGGAATTGTTTCGAGGGTACCGGGTGATGATGAGCATGACCGAAAGGGGTTTCGGGGGGCCTCGGCAAGTGTTGGGGGGCCACATGGGCCAAGGGGAGGGGGCAAACCAGCCCACTAAAGGGTTGTGTGCCCCCCTCACCCCATCCCACGTAACCTGAAGGGGAGGGGGCGCTGATACGTCTCCAACATATCTATAATTTTTGATTGCTCCATGCTATATTATCCACTGTTTTGGACTATATTGGGCTTTATTTTCCACTTTTATATTATTTTTGGGACTAACCTATTAACCGGAGGCACAGCCCAGAATTGCTCTTTTTTGCCTATTTCAGTGTTTCGAAGAAACAAAATATCAAACGGAGTCCAAACGGAATGAAACCTTCGGGAATGTGATTTTCTCACGGAACATGATCCAGGAGACTTGGACCCTACTCCAAGGGAGCCAAGAGGCGGTCACGAGGGTGGGGGCGCCCCCCTAGGGTGCGCCCCCTGCCTCGTGGGCCCCTCGAAGCTCCACCGACGTACTCCTTCCTCCTATATATACCTATGTACCCCCAAACGATCAGATACGGAGCCAAAAACCTAATTCCACCGCCGCAACTTTCTGTAGATCCCATCTTGGGGCCTGTTCCGGAGCTCCGCCGGAGAGGGCCGTCATCACGGAGGGCTTCTACATCATCATAGCCCCTCCGATAAAGTGTGAGTAGTTTACCTCAGACCTTCGGGTCCATAGTTAGTAGCTAGATGGCTTCTTCTCTCTTTTTGGATCTCAATACAAAGTTCCCCCCTCTCTCGTGGAGATCTATTCGATGTAATCTTCTTTTTGCGGTGTGTTTGTTGAGACCGATGAATTGTGGGTTTATGATCAAGTCTACCTATGAATAATATTTGAATCTTCTCTGAATTCTTTTATGTATGATTGGTTATCTTTGCAAGTCTCTTCGAATTATCAGTTTGGTTTGGCCTACTAGATTGGTTTTTCTTGCCATGGGAGAAGTGCTTAGATTGGTTTTTTAACTTAATACTCTAGATGCATGCTGGATAGCGGTCGATGAGTAGAGTAATAGTAGTAGATGCAGGCAGGAGTCGGTCTACTTGTCACCGACGTGATGCCTATATACATGATCATACCTAGATATTCTCATAACTATGCTCAATTCTGTCAATTGCTCAACAGTAATTTGTTCACCCACCGTAGAATACTTATGTCTTGATAGAAGCCACTAGTGAAACCTATGGCCCCCGGGTCTATTCTCATCATATCAATCTCCATCACTTTATTATTGCTTTGCTTTTTTACTTTGCCTTTTACTTTTCACTTTGCATCTCTATACAAAAAATATTATCTATCATCTCTATCAGATCTCACTCTCGTAAGTGACCGTGAAGGGATTGACAACCCCTAATCGCGTTGGTTGCGTTGAGCTATTGTTTTTGTGTAGGTACGAGGGACTTGCGTGTAGCCTCCTACTGGATTGATACCTTGGTTCTCAAAAACTGAGGGAAATACTTACGCTACTTTGCTGCATCATCCTCTCCTCTTCGGGGAAATCCAACGCAGTGCTCAAGAGGTAGCAAGAATAATTTCTGGCGCCGTTGCCGGGGAGTCTGCACAAAAGTCAACATACCAAGTACCCATCACAATCCCTATCTCCCGCATTACATTAGTTGCCATTTGCCTCTCGTTTTCCTCTCCCCCACTTCACCCTTGCCATTTTATTTGCCTTCTCTCTCCCAATCTCCTCCTCTCTTTTTCCGTTTGCCTTTCTCTCGCTTGCCTTTTGTTTGCTCGTGTGTTGGATTGCTTGTTTGTCGCGATGGCTCAAGATACTACCAAATTGTGTGACTTCACCAATACCAATGATAATGATTTCATTAGCACTCCGATTGCTCCTCTTGCCAATACTGAATGTTGTGAAATCAATACTGCTTTGTTGAATCTTGTTATGAAAGATCAATTCGACGACCTTCCTAGTGAAGATGCCGCTACTCATCTAAATAGCTTCATTGATTTATGCGATATGCAAAAGAAAAAAAGATGTCGATAATGACATTGTTAAATTGAGGCTATTTCCTTTTTCTCTTAGAGATCGTGCTAAAGCTTGGTTTTCGTCTTTGCCTAAAAATAGTATTGATTCTTGGAACAAGTGCAAAGATGTTTTTATCTCTAAGTATTTTCCTCCCGCTAAGATCATCTCTCTTAGAAACGACATTATGAATTTTAAGCAACTTGATCATGAACATGTTGCACAAGCTTGGGAGAGAATGAAATTAATGATACGTAATTGCCCTACTCATGGTTTGAACTTGTGGATGATTATACAAAAAATTTATGCCGGGTTGAATTTTGCTTCTAGAAATCTTTTAGATTCGGCTGCGGGAGGCACTTTTATGGAAATCACTTTAGGAGATGCTACTAAACTCCTAGATAATATTATGGTTAATTATTCTCAATGGCACACTGAAAGATCCACTAATAAAAAAGTGCATGTGATAAAAGAAATCAATGTTTTGAGTGGAAAGATGGATGAACTTATGAAATTATTTGCTACTAAGAGTGTTTCTTCTGATCCTAATGATATGCCTTTGTCTACTTTGATTGAGAATAATAATGAATCTATGGATGTGAATTTTGTTGGTAGGAATAATTTTGGTAACAATGCATATAGAGGGAATTTTAATCCTAGGCCTTATCCTAGTAATCTCTTCAAATAATTATGGAAATTCCTACAATAACTCTTATGGAAATTTTAATAAGATGCCCTCTGAATTTGAGAGTAGTGTTAAAGAGTTTATGAATTCACAAAAGGAAGAGAAATTGCTTAAAGTTGATGATTTGGCTAGGAACGTTGATAGAATTTCTCTTGAGGTTGATTCTTTAAAGCTTAGATCTATTACTCCTAAGCATGATATCAATGAGTCTCTCAAAGCCATGAGAATTTCCATTGATGAGTGCAAGAAAAGAACCACTAGGATGCGTGCTACAAAAGATGCCTTTATTAAAGCGTGTTCTTCTAATTCCAAAGAAAATCAAGATGAAGATCTAAAAGTTATTGATGTGTCCCCTATCAAATATTTTTTTTTGAAATATGAATCTTGATGAAACTGAATATGATCTTCCTTTACCTAGAAGGCGTTCCAAAAATTCGGAGTATTTAGATCTTGATGACGAAATTGATAAAAGTGGGTTTGAAAGAAATAAAACCCTAGATATTGCTAAACCCACTATATTGGATTTCAAGGAATTTAATTATGAAAGTTGCTCTTTAATTGATTGTATTTCCTTGTTGCAATCCATGCTAAATTCTCCTCATGCTTATAGTCAAAATAAAGCCTTTACCGAACATATTGTTGATGCCTTGATGCAATCTTATGAAGAAAAACTTGAGTTGAAAGTTTCTATCCCTAGAAAACTCAAAGATGAGTGGGAACCAACTATTAAAATTAAAATTAAAGATCATGAGTTTTATGCTTTGTGTGATTTGGGTGCTAGTGTCTCCACTATTCCCAAAACTTTGTGTGATTTGCTAGATTTCCATGATTTTGATGATTGCTCTCTAAACTTGTATCTTGCGGATTCCACTATTAAGAAACCTATGAGAAGAATTAATGATGTTCTTATTGTTGCAAATAGGAATTATGTGCAGGTAGATTTTATCGTTCTTGATATAGATTGCAATCCTTCTTGCCCTAGTATTCTTGGTAGACCTTTCCTTAGAACGGTTGGTACGATTATTGATATGAAGGAAGGGAATATTAGATTTCAATTTCCATTAAAAAAGGGCATGGAACACTTTCCTAGAAAGAAAATAAAATTGCCTTATGAAACTATCATGAGAGCCACTTATGGATTGCCTACCAAAGATGGCAATACCTAGATCTATCCTCACTTTTATGCCTAGCTAGGGCCGTTAAACGATAGCGCTTGTTGGGAGGCAACCCATTTTTTTTTGTTTCTGTTTAGGAATAAAAAATCCATCTACCTTCTGTTTGGACATGGTTTTGTGTTTTAATTAGTGTTTGTGCCAAGTTAGACCTATTGGATCTTCTTGGATGATAGTTATTTGATCTTGCTGTAATTTCCAGAAACTTTACGCTCAGTGCCCGAATTATTAAAAATCACCAGAACGTGATAAAATACTGATTCCAATTGCTGCTCAGAAGTTTGCGTTAGTTACAGATTACTATAGACTGTTCTGTTTTTGACAGATTCTGTTTTTCGTGTGTTGTTTGCTTATTTTGATGAATCTATGGCTAGTAAAATAGTTCATAATCCATAGAGAAGTTGGAATACATTAGGTTGAATACCAATATAAATAAAGAATGAGTTAACTACAGTACCTTGAAGTGGTCTTTTGTTTTCTTTCTCTAACGGAGCTCACGAGATTTCTATTAAGTTTTGTGTTGTGAAGATTTCAAGTTTTGGGTGAAATCTTTTGGTGGATCATGGAACAAGTAGTGGCAAGAGCCTAAGCTTGGGGATGCCCATGGCACCCCCAAGATAATACAAGGACAGCAAAAAGTCAAAGCTTGGGGATGCCCCGGAAGGCATCCCCTCTTTCGTCTACTTCCATCGGTAATTTTACTTGGAGATATATTTTTATTCACCACATGATATGTGTTTTGCTTTGAGCGTCTTGTATTATTTGCGTCTTTGTTTGTTAGTGTGACACAATCATACTTGCTGTACACACCTTTTGAGAGAGCCATCCATGAATTGGAATTTGATAGAATACTCTATGTGCTTCACTTATATCTTTTGAGCTTGATAGTTTTGCTCTATGTGCTTCACTTATATCTTTTGAGCTTGATAATTTTGCTCCGTGTGCTTCACTTAGATCTTTTAGAGCACGGTGGTGGATTTCTTTTAGAGAAAATATTGATCTCTCATGCTTCACTTAGATTATTTTGAGAGTCTTAATAGCATGGTAATTTGCTTAATAATAATATGCTTGGTGTTCAAGATTTGTGAAACTTTCTTTTGAGTGCGTTGAATACTAAGAAAAGATTGATGCTTGATAATTGTTTTGAGATATGAAGATGGTGATATTAGAGTCATGCTAGTTGAGTAGTTGTGAATTTGAGAAATACTTGTGTTAAAGTTTGTGATTCTCGTAGCATGCACGTATGGTGAACCGTTATGTGATGAAGTCGGAGCATGATTTATTTATTGATTGTCTTCCTTATGAGTGGAGGTCGGGGACGAGCGATGGTCTTTTCCTACCAATCTATCCCCCTAGGAGCATGCACGTAATACTTTGCTTTGATAACTTCTATATTTTTGCAATAAGTATGTGAGTTCTTTATGACTAATGTTGAGTCCATGGATTATACGCACTTTTTCCCATCCTTCCACCAATGATAGCCTCTCTAAAACTGCGCACTTTTCGCCGGTATCATACACCCACCATATACCTTCCTCAAAACAGCCACCATACCTACCTATCATGGCATTTCCATAGCCATTCCGAGATATATTGCCATGCAACTTTCCACCGTTTCATTTATTATGACACGCTCCATCATTGTCATATTGCTAGCATGATCATGTAGTTGACATCGTATTTGTGGCAAAGCCACCATTCATAATTCTTTCATACATGTCGCTCTTCATTCATTGCATATCTCGGTACACCGCCTGAGGCATTCATATAGAGTCATATTTGTTCTAAGTGTTGAGTTGTAATTGTTGAGTTGTAAGAAAAATAAAAGTGTGATGATCATCAATTTTTAGAGCATTGTCCCAAGTGAGCAAAGGATGATGGAGACTATGATTCCCCCATAAGTCGGGATGAGACTCCGGATGAAAAAAAAGAGGCCATAAAAAGGCCCAAATAAAAAAAATGAGAGAAAAAGAGAGAAGGGACAATGTTACTATCCTTTTACCACACTTGTGCGTCAAAGTAGCACCATGATCTTCATGATAGAGAGACTCTCATTTTGTCACTTTCATATACTAGTGGGAATTTTTCATTATAGAACTTGGCTTGTATATTCCAATGATGGGCTTCCTCAAAAAATTCCCTAGGTCTTCGTGAGCAAGCGAGTTGGATGCACACCCACTTAGTTTCTTTGATGAGCTTTCATATACTTATAGCTCTAGTGCATCCGTTGCATGGAAATCTCTACTCACTCACATTGATATCTATTGATGGGCATCTCCATAGCCCGTTGATACGCCTAGTTGATGTGAGACTATCTCCCCCTCCTTTTGACTTCTCCACAACCACCATTCTATTCCACATATAGTGTTATATCCATGGCTCACGCTCATGTATTGCGTGAGGATCGAAAAAGTTTTGAAAATGTTAAAGTATGAAACAATTGCTTGGCTTGTCATCGGGGTTGTGCATGATTTAAATACTTTGTGTGGTGAAGATAGAGCATAGCCAGACTATATGATTTTGTAGGGATAACTTTCTTTGGCCATGTTATTTTGAGAAGACATAATTGCTTTGTTAGTATGCTTGAAGTATTATTATTTTTATGTCAATGTGAACTTTTGTCTTGAATCTATCGAATCTGAATATTCATACCATAATTAAGAAGATTTGCATTGAAATTATGCCAAGTAGCACTCCACATCAAAAATTCTCTTTTTATCATTTACCTACTCGAGGACGAGCAGGAATTAAGCTTGGGGATGCCTGATACGTCTTCAACGTATCTATAATTTCTGATTGCTCCATGCTATATTATATATTGTTTTGGACTATATTGGGCTTTATTTTCCGCTTTTATATTATTTTTGGGACTAATCTATTAACCGGAGGCCCAGCCCAGAATTGCTGTTTTTTGCCTATTTCAGTGTTTCGAAGAAACGGAATATCAAACGGAGTTCAAACAGAATGAAACCTTTGGGAACGTGATTTTCTCACCGAACGTGATCCAGGAGACTTGGACCCTACTCCAAGGGAGCCAAGAGGCGGTCACGAGGGTGGGGGGCGCCCCCCCCCCCCTAGGGCACGCCCCCTGCCTCATGGGCCCCACGGAGCTCCACCGACGTACTCCTTCCTCCTATATATACCTATGTACCCCCAAACGATCAGATACGGAGCCAAAAACCTAATTCCACTGCCGCAACTTTCTGTATCCACGAGATCCCATTTTGGGGCCTGTTCTGGAGCTCCGCCGGAGAGGGCCGTCATCACGGAGGGCTTCTACATCATCATAGCCCCTCCGATGAAGTGTGAGTAGTTTACCTCAGACCTTCGGGTCCATAGTTAGTAGCTAGATGGCCTCTTCTCTCTTTTTGGATGTCAGTACAATGTTCCCCCCTCTCTCGTGGAGATCTATTCGATGTAATCTTCTTTTTACGGTGTGTTTGTTGAGACTGATGAATTGTGGGTTTATGATCAAGTCTATCTATGAATAATATTTCAATCTTCTCTGAATTCTTTTATGTATGATTGGTTATCTTTGCAAGTCTCTTCGAATTATCAGTTTGGTTTGGCCTACTAGATTGGTTTTTCTTGCCATGGGAGAAGTGCTTAGCTTTGGGTTCGATCTTGTGGTGTCCTTTCCCAGTGACAGAAAGGGCAGCAAGGCACGTATTGTATCGTTTCCATCGAGGATAACAAGATGGGGTTTTTATCATATTGCATGAAACTATCCCTCTACATCATGTCATCTTGCTTAAGGCGTTACTCTATTTCTAACTTAATACTCTAGATGCATGCTGGATAGCGGTCGATGAGTGGAGTAATAGTAGTAGATGCAGGTAGGAGTCGGTCTACTTGTCACCGACGTGATGCCTATATACATGATCATACCTAGATATTCTCATAACTATGCTCAATTCTGTCAATTGCTCAACAGTAATTTGTTCACCCACCGTAGAATACTTATGCTCTTGAGAGAAGCCACTAGTGAAACCTATGGCCCCCGGGTCTATTCTCATCACATCAATCTCCATAACTTTATTATTGCTTTGCTTTTTACTTTGCCTTTTACTTTTCACTTTGCATCTCTATACCAAAAATACCAAAAATATTATCTATCATCTCCATCAGATCTTACTCTCGTAAGTGACCGTGAAGGGATTGACAACCCCTAATCATGTTGGTTGCGTTGAGCTATTGTTTTTGTGTAGGTACGAGGGACTTGCGTGTAGCCTCCTACTGGATTGATACCTTGGTTCTCAAAAACTGAGGGAAATACTTACGCTACTTTGCTGCATCATCCTCTCCTCTTCGGGGAAATCCAATGCAGTGCTCAAGAGGTAGCAGGCGCCCCTAGGGCAGCCAACCCCTTTGCCTTGGGGGCCAAGGCTCTCATGGGTGGAGGCGCCCAAAACCTATCTAGGGTTTCCCCCTGTGGCCGCCACCCCCCTAGATGGGATCTAGGGTGCCTCCCTCCTCCTCCCTCCCCCCTATATATAGAGAGGTAGAGAGAGGGAAGTTGCACCCCTTGAGCCCATTTCACGCCAAATCGTTGCCTCTCCTCTCCCTTGTAGCCATCTTCCTCTTCATAGTGCTTAGCGAAGCTCTGCTGAGATTCCACCACCACCACCACCATCGCCACCATGTCGTCCTGCTACCGGAGGACCCGAGCTACTACTTCACCATCGCTCGCTAGATCAAGGAGGTGAAGGCGTCATCAAGTCGTACATGTGTTGAACACGGAGGTGCCATCCGTTCGGCACTTGGATCGGGAGTTCGTAGGACGGATCAGGATTGGATCACGAAGACGTTTGACTAGATCAACTGCGTTTCTTAATGCTTCCTCTTAGTGATCTACAAGGGTATGTAGATGCAATCTCTCCTCTCGTAAATGGTCATCTCCTAGACTGATCTTGGTGAGTGTAGGAATTTTTTTGTTTCCCATGCAACGTTCCCCAAGAGTGGTATCAGAGCTAGGTCTATGCGTAGATGACATCACGAGTATAACATAAAGGAGTTTGTGGGCATTGATATTCAGATTGCTTCCTTCCTTGGTCTTTTCTTGATTCGACGGTATTGTGGGATGAAGCGGACCAGACCAACTTTACATGTCCACGTACATGAGACTGGTTCCATCGACATACATGTGACTTTGTTACATAAAGATGGCTGGCGGGTGTCTGTCTCTCCCACCTTAGTTGAATCAGATTCGATAAAGGCGGTCCTTGTGGAATGTTAAATAGCAACTTGTATATCACCATTGTGGCTTTGCGTAGGTAAGAATCGTTCTTGCTAGATACCCATAGCAGCCACGTAAAACATGCAACAACAATTAGAGGCTGTGTCTAACTTGTTTTTGCAGGGTATGTTGTGATATGATATGGCCAAAGACATGATGAAATATATTTGATGTATGAGATGATCATGTTTGTAATAGTTTATATCGACTTGTATGTCGATGCATACGGCAACCGGCAGGAGCCATAGGGTTTTCTTTAATTATTGTATCACCTGTGTGTCAACCATTAAGCGCTATGTAATGCTTTACTTTATCGCTAAGCGGTAGCAATAGTAGTAAAAGCTTGGTTCGCGTGACAACCCCTATGGAGACATGATGATGGAGATCATGGTGTCATGCCGGTGACGATTGAGATCATGCCGGTGCTTCGGAGATGGAGATCAAAAGCACAAGTTCATTGCCATATCATGTCACTTAAGATTTGCATGTGATGTTAATCCTTTTATGCATCTTATTTTCCCTCACTAAAATTTCAAGATAAAATTGTGTTCTCCCGAAGTGTGCACCATTGTGAAAGTTCATCATTTCGAAGCACCACGTGATGATCGGGTGTGATAGACTCTACATTCACTTACAATGGGTGCAAGCCCGTTTTGCACATGCGGAACACTTGGGTTAAACTTGACGAGTCTAGCATGTACAGACATGGCCTCGGAACACAAGAGACCAAAAGGTCGAACATGAGTCATATAGTAGATATGATCAACATGGAGATGTTCACCATTGAAACGACCTCATCTCACGTGATGATCAGACTTGGGTTGGTGAATTTGGATCATGTTACACTTAGACGACCGGAGGGATGTCGATTTGAGTGGGAGTTCTTAGGTAATATGATTAATTGAACTCATTTATCATGAATAATAGTCCAAGCTTTGCAAATTATGTTGTAGATCAATAGCTCACATTGTAGCTCCTTGTTTTAATACCTTCCTAGATAAATACTAAGTTGAAAGATATTGTAAGCATTTGTGTGGACTAGGGCCGTAGTCTGAGGATTGTCCACACTGCTGCACAGAAGGCCTATGTCCTTGATGCACCGCTCGCTGTGCCAACCCCTCTAGCATCGTCTATGGATGTTGTGAACATCTGCAGACACGTTCTGGTGACTACTTTGATAGTTTAGTGCACCATGCTTTACGGCTTAGAATCGGGGCTCCAAAGCTTTTGTAATGCCATGGAACATATGAGATGTTCCAAGAGTTGAAATTGGTATTTTAGGCAAGGGCAAGAAGGAGCATCAAGTGTTGATGGCTAACAAGAGCACTAGTTTCAAGAAGGGCAAGGGCAAGAAGGGAAACTTCATGAATGGCAAGCAAGTTGTTGCTCAAGTGAAGAAAGCCAAGGTTGAACTCAAACCTGAGACTAAGTGCCTATATTGTAAGGGGAACGGTCACTGATAGCGGAACTACCCCAAATACTTGGTAGATAAGAAGGCTGGCAACTTCAGCAAAAGTATATTTGATATACGTGTTATTGATGTATACCTTACTAGTACTCCTAGTAGCACCTGGGTATAAGATATCGGTTTAGTTGCTAATATTGGTAACTAGAAACAAAAGCTACGGAATAAACGGAGACTAGCTAAGGACGAGGTGACGATGTGTGTTGGAAGTTTCCAAAGTTGATGTGATCACCATCGTACTCTCCCTCTACCTTCAAGATTAGTGTTGAACCTAGATAAATGTTATTTGGTGTCTGCGTTGAGCATGAACATGATTAGATCGTGTTTATTGTCATACGGTTATTCATTTAAGTCAAAGAATAATGGTTATTCTGTTTACATGGATAATACCTTCTATGGTCATGCACGCAATGTGAATGGTTTAGTGAATCTCGATCGTGGTGATACACATGTTCACAACATTGATGCCAAAAAGATGTAGAGTTGATAATGATAGTACCACTTTTTGTGGCACTACCGCTTAGGTCATATTGGTGTAAAGCGCATGAAGAAACTCCAGGCTGATTGACTTTTGGAGTCACTTGATTTTGAATCACTTGACACATGTGAACCATGCCTCATTAGCAAGATGACTAAAACCCCGTCTTCCGGAACAATGGAACAGGCAAGTGACTTCTTGGAAATCATACATGTTGATGTGTGTGGTCCGATGAGCGTTGACGCACGCGGTGGATATCGTTACTTCCTCACCTTCGCCGATTATTTGAGTAGATATGGGCATGTTTACTTAATAAAGCATAAGTCTCAAACGTTTGAAAAGTTCAAGCAATTTTAGAGTGAAGTTGAGAATCATCGTAACAAGAAGATTAAATTCCTACGACCCGATCAAAGTGGAGTATATCTAAGTTATGAGTTTGGCAATCACTTAAGACAATGTGGAATTGTTTCACAGTTGACACCACCTGGAACACCACAACGTAATGGTGTGTCCGGATGTCATAATCATACCTTATTGGATATGGTGCGTTCTATGATGTCTCTTGTTGATTTACCACTATCGCTTTAGGGCTATGCATTAGAGACAACTACATTCACTTTAAATAGGGAACCATCTAAGTCCGTGGAGACGACACTGTATGAACTGTGGTTTGGCAAGAAACCTAAGTTGTTGTTTCTTAAGGCTTGGGGCTGCGATGCTTATGTCGAAAGGCTTCCGCCAGAAAAGCTCGAACCCAAATCAGACAAAAGCATCTTCATAGGATACCTAAAAGAGACAGTTGGGTATACCTTCTATCTCAGATCCGAGGGCAAAATGTTTGTCGCTAAGAATGGGTCCTTTCTCGAGAAACAGTTTCTCTCGAAATAATTGAGTATTAGGAAGATAGAAATTGATGAGGTTGATGAACCTTTACTTCAACCAGAGAGTAGCGCAGCACAGAAAGATGTTTATGTGGCACCTATGTCAGTTGAGGAGGAAACTAAAGATGATGATCATGAAGCTTCCGATCAAGTTACTATCAAACCTCATAGGTCGACAAGGGTACGTATGGCTCATGAGTGGTATGGTAACCCTGTCTTACAGGTCATGTTCTTGGACAACGGTGAACCTACGAGCTATGGAGAAGCGATGGTGGGCCCAGATTCCAACAAATGGCTAGGAGCCATGAAATCCGAGATAGGATCCATGTATGAGAACAAAGTATGGACTTTGGTGGACTTGCCCGATGGTCGGCTAGCCATTGATAATAAATTGTTCTTTAAGAAGAAGACATACGCTAATGGTAATGTCACCAATTGTGAAGCTCGACTTGTTGCAAAGAAGTTTCTGACAAGTTCAAGGAGTTGACTATGATGAGACTTTCTCACTCATAGCGATGCTAAAGTCTGTTGGAATTATGTTAGCAGTTGCTGCATTTTCAATTATGAAATATGGCAGATGGATGTCAAAACAAAGTTTCCTTGACGGTTTCCGTGAGGAAAGGTTGTATGTGATACAACCAGAAGGTTTTGTTGATCCTAAGGATTCTAAAAGGTATGCAAGCTCCAGCGATCCTTCTATGGATTCGAGCAAGCATCTCGGAGTTGGAACATACGCTTTGATGAGGTGATCAAAGCTTTGGGGTTTATAAATAGTTTGCAAGAAACTTGAATTTACAAAAAAGTGAGTGGGAGCACTAAAACATTTTTGATAAGTATATGTGGATGACATATTGTTGATCGGAAATGATGTAGAATTTCTGGAAACCATAAAGGGTTGTTTGAAAGGAGTTTTTCAAAGGAAGACCTGGGTAAAGCTGCTTACATATTGGGCAACAAGATCTATAGAGATAGATCAAGATGCCTGATAAGACTTTCACAGAGCACATACCTTGACATGATTTTGAAGGAGTTCAAAATGGATCGGTTAAAGAAGGAGTTCTTGCCTGAGTTGTAAGGTGTGAAGTTGAGTAAGACTCAAAGCTCGACCATGGCAGAAGAAAGAGAAAGGACAAAAGTCGTTCCCTATGACTTAGCCATAGGCTCTATACCATATGCCATGCTATGTACCGCACCTGATATGGCAAGGGGTACAAGAGTGATCTAGGAGTGGATCACTGGACAGCGGCCAAAATTATCCTTAGAAGAATAAGGAAATGTTTCTCGGTTATGGAGCTGATAAAGAGTTCGGCATAAAGGGTTACGTCGATGCAAGCTTTAACACTAATCCGGATGATTCTGAGAAGAGTTTCTCAGTTATGGAGGTGATAAAGAGTTCGGCGTGAAGGGTTGGGGTCAATGAAAGCTTTAAGACCAATCCAAATGACTCCGAGTAGCAAAACAGATACGTATAGTGGAGCAGCCGTTTGGAATAGCTCCAAGTGGAGCATGGTAGCAGCATCTACAGCATGATATAAAATTTGTGAAGTACACGCGGATCTGAATGTTGCAGACCCGTTGACTAAAACCTCTCTCACAAGCAAAACATGACCAAACCCTAGAACTCATTGGGTGTCAGTCACATGATAATGAGAACTACATTATTGACTCTAGTGCAAGTGGGAGACTATTGGAAATTGCCCTAGAGGCAATAATAAATTGGTTATTATCATATTTCCCTGTTCATGGTAATCGTTTATTATCCATGCCAGAATTGTATTAATCGAAAACTCAGATACATGTGTGGATACATAGACAACAATGTGTCCCTAGTGAGCCTCTACTAGACTAGCTCGTTGATCAAAGATGGTTAAAGTTTCCAAACCATAAACATGAGTTGTCATTTGATAACGGGATCACATCATTAGGAGAATGATGTGATGGAAAAGACCCAAACTATAAACGTAGCATATGATTGTGTCAAGTTTATTGCTATCGGTTTCTACATGTCAAGTATATGTTCCTATGACCATGAGATCATGCAACTCACTGACACCGGAGAAGTACCTTGTGTGTACCAAACGTCGCAACATAACTGGGTGGCTATAAAGGTGCTCTACAGGTATCTCCGAGGGTGTCTGTTGAGTTGGCATGGATCAAGACTAGGATTTTTCATTCCATACGACGGAGAGGTATCTCAGAGCCCACTCGGTAATACAACATCATAGTAAGCTTCCAAGAAATAATGTGACTAATGGGTTAGCCACGGGATCTTGTATTATGGAATGAGTAAAGAGACTTGCCGGTAACGAGATTGAACTAGCTACGGAGATACCGATGATCGAATCTCTGGCAAGTAACATACTGATAGACAAAGGGAACTACATACGTGAAAGCACAAGTGCTCCTTGGGTGATTTTGGTAATTAATGTCAACATATTTCTTGTTGGACTAATGCTTCTATCTAGTATGTTTCAGATAAGTTCAACAATGGAGTGGCATGGACTAGAGGATGTGGAACCCCTTCAAAATGCTGAGGACAAAGGATTGTCTCAAGCTCAAAGCTCAGGACTCTACCTTTTCTATTTTAGTGATCCAAGATCACATTGAGTCCATAGGAAAGCCAATACTATTAAGAGGGGATGAGGTGTTGCCTAATGGCTTGCTTGCTCAAAGTGCTTAGTGATATGCTCCAAAGCCCTCAACCACTTTCTCATCCACATATGTCTCAAACCAAAAGTCAAACTCGTCCCCATCGAATCTTTCTATCCGGCGCCACCGAGTTCAGTTGACATAGCCACTACCAGAAACCCTAATCTATTCGGTCTCACCGATGGGATCTCGGTCTCACCGAGATGGGATTGTAATCTCTCTATTTCCCTTCGTAACGTTTCGGTCAAACCGAGATGAGCGATCAGGCCCACCGAGATTGCAATGCAAACTCTCTGTTTCCCCTACCTAACGTTTCGGTCCAACCGAGATGAGCGAATCGGTCCCACCGAGTTTGCCTGACCAACTCTCTATTAGTCTATTACCAAAATCGGTCTCACCGAGTTTGTGTAATCGGTCTCACCGAGTTGACATGCCGGTCCCACCGAAAATCCTAACATTCACATTTGAACTAATCGGTCCCACCGAGTTTCATGATTCAGTCCCACCGAGTTTGGTGATTTGTGTGTAATGATTAGATTTTGTGTGGAGGCTATATATACCCCTCCACCCACTCTTCATTCATGGAGAGAGCCATTAGAACATGCCTACACTTCCAACATACATTTTCTGAGAGAGAACCACCTACACTTGTGTTGAGGTCAAGATATTCCATTCCAACCACATAAATCTTGATCTCTAGCCTTCCTCAAGTTACTTTCCACTCAAATCTTCTTTCCACAAAATCCAAATCCTGTGAGAGAGAGTTGAGTGTTGGGGAGACTATCATTTGAAGCACAAGAGCAAGGAGTTCATCATCAACACACCATTTGTTACCTCTTGGAGAGTGGTGTCTCCTAGATTGGCTAGGTGTCACTTGGGAGCCTCCGTCAAGATTGTGGAGTTGAACCAAGGAGTTTGTAAGGGCAAGGAGATCGCCTACTTCGTGAATATCTACCCGAGTGAGGCAAGTCTTTCGTGGGCGACGACCATGGTGGGATAGACAAGGTTGCTTCTCCGTGGACCCTTCATGGGTGGAGCCCTCCGTGGACTCGCGCAACCGTTACCCTTCGTGGGTTGAAGTCTCCATTAACGTGGATGTACGATAGCACCACCTATCGGAATCACGGATAAAAAATCTCTGTGTCTCCAAATTGCGTTTGGACACTCCAATCCCTTCCCTTTACATTCTTGCAACTTGCATGCTTTACTTTCTGCTGCTCATATACTCTTGTCATGCTTGCTTGATATGTATAGTGAATGTTAAACTTGAGCCAAAACTCAACTTCAACCTAAAGAATTTAAAAACTGTAACTTTTCTTGATTAGAGTCTATTCACCCCCTATAGACTCCACTTCTTGATTGTTTCAATTGGTATCAGAGCATTGGTCTCCATTGCCTTGGTTTAAACACCTTTGGAGGAAGATGGATGTGTCTACATTAGGGAGTCTTAGACATAGAGTGCCTATTCTTGATGGAGAGTTATTCTATGAGTGGAAAAATGAAATGCTTGAGATTTTCAATGAATATCATTTGAACAAGTACATTACTAGCCCTTGTGCACCTCATATTGATCCTTTGCATCCTACACCCGAAGAGGATCTTGACATGATTTGCAATCTTATAACTATCAATCTTATCATTAGAGGATTGCCCAAAAATTTGATTGCTAGTTTACCTACTCTTGATGATGCAATGAGACACTTTGGTCTTATGGCTAATCTTCGCGGCTACATGGCTGGAAGAAAGGAATGGGTCCTTGATAGTGGATGTACTGATCATATGACCAGAGACAAAGATATGTTTTCGTGAGCTTGCTGAAAACGACGACCCTCGAAAGTATGTCACTTTCGGTGATAACTCAAAGGGTAAGGTGGTTGGCCTCGGTAAGGTGGCCATCTCACATGATAGCTCCATACAAGATGTCATGCTCATTGAATCTCTTGGGTACAATTTACTTTCAGTATCTAGACTTGCTGATTTCGGTTTCAATGTCCTATTTACTGAGGTAGATTGCCAAGTGTTTCGAAGAGACAATCATAAAACAGTCTTTACCGGTATAAGTAGAGGTGATCTTTACATTGTTGATTTCACTAAAAAGGCTCAACCTAGAACTTTCTTAATTGCTAAATCTTGTAAAGGTTGTGAGGGAGTTCTGGATTAGGGGGTATCTGGACAGCCGGACTATATCCTTTGGCCGGACAGTTGGACTATGAAGATACAAGATTGAAGACTTCGTCCCATGTCTGGATGGGACTCTCCTTGGCGTGGAAGGCAAGCTTGGCAATACGGATATGTAGATCTCCTTCCTTGTAACCGACTCTGTGTAACCCTAGCCCCCTCCGGTGTCTATATAAACCGAAGGGTTTAGTCCGTAGGACCAAGAACAACAATCATACCATAGGCTAGCTTCTAGGGTTTAGCATCTCCGATCTTGTGGTAGATCAACTCTTGTAATACTCATATCATCAAGATCAATCAAGCAGGAGTAGGGTTTTACCTCCATCGAGAGGGCCTGAACCTGGGTAAAAACATCGTGTCCCCCGTCTCTTGTTACCATCCGCCTAGACGCACAGTTCGGGACCCCCTACCCGAGATCCGCCAGTTTTGACACCGACATTGGTGCTTTCATTGAGAGTTCCTCTGTGTCGTCATCGTTAGGCTTGATGGCCCCTTCGATCATCGATAGCGATGCAGTCCAGGGTGAGACTTTTCTCCCCGGACAGATCTTTGTATTCGGCGACTCCACACTGCGGGCCAACTCGCTTGGCCAGCTGGAGCAGATCGAGAGTTACGCCCCTGGCCACCAGGTCAGGTTTGGAAGCTTAAACTACATGACCGACATCCGTGGAGACTTGATCTTCGACGGATTCGAGCCCCTGCCGAGTGTGCCGCACGGTCACGATGAGCATGATTTAGCTCTGCCATCGGACAGTGTTCAGGAGATCACACCGGCAACCACTCCGACCCTCAATTCGGAGCCAATTGTGCCATCCATGGACAGGTGGATAGACCCCTCCACGGAGGCTGCATTCTCAGCGGTGATCAAGCCAAATATCGACCTTACCCTTCGAGAGAGTCGTGATGCCAAACTGCCGGACTCTTCCCCGGCCACGGACTCCGAACCGCCTGGACCCGTTCCTAGCGAATCCGACTGGGCGCTGATCATGGAGTTCACCTCCGCGGATATCTTTCAGCACTCGCCCTTCGGCGACATACTGAACTCATTAAGGTCTCTTTCTTTGTCAGGAGAGTCCTGGCCGAACTATGTCTGGCAGGATTGGGATGCGGATGACGAAGAAATTCGCCGCCCACCCACCACCCACTTAGTAGCCACTGTCGACGATTTGACCGACATGCTCGACTTCAACTCCGAAGAAATCGACGGTATGGACGACGATGTAGGAGACGAACAGAAACAACTGCCCACAGGGCACTGGACAGCCACCTCATCACATGATGTATACATGGTGGACACACCCAACAAAAATGAAGACGAGGAATGGAAGGACGCAGCGAAGGATCATTCCCTCGAGAAGCAGTCAAAGCGGCGGCATAAGCGCCGCTCCAAATCCCGCCTCGGCAGAAACAACAGTCATATAGACCCGGCGATAGAGCAGGGTGAGCCAGCGGATGACAAACACGGCATGGAACTGCCGTCCGACCACGGCAACACAGAGAATCAAACCAAACAACCGTCCCCGGCGAAGATAACAGTTCGGATGATATCATACCGGACAAGCACCTGGAGCAACAGAATCTCCATCAAAGGCTTGTCGCCACTACGCGGAGTCTGAAAAAGCAGAAGCGAAAGCTCAAGGCTACGCAAGATACACTCAGAATTAGATGGAGCAAAGTACTCAACACCGCAGAAAAGTACGGCGGCTGTCGCCACACAAAGAGCTACCCGAAGCGAAAGCTACTACCTAAATTCGATGATGAGGCCTTAGAGCCCCCGCAATCAAAAAACAAAACAGCCATCCGGTCGGATAGACGACCTCGTGGCCAACATAGATCGGCAAATGACGCCGCACACAAGCCAGTACGCGATCCATGTGAGGACTCACATCAAAAGGACGGCGCAACCAGATCCATCTACGGGCCAAGAAAGCGCGCTCCAGCACGCAATGCAACACAACAAAAATCCGAACACCACGGTACACCCAAATACAGGGGTGCCGCACACCCCCTATGTTTCACCGATGAGGTGCTGGACCATGAATTTCTAGAAGGATTCAAACCCGTAAACATAGAGGCATACGACGGAATGACAGACCCTGGGGTCTGGATTGAGGATTACATCCTCCATATCCACATGGCTCGAGGAGATGATCTCCATGCCATCAAGTACTTACCCCTGAAGCTCAAAGGGCCAGCTCGGCACTGGCTTAAAAGCCTCCCCGAAAACACCATTGGAAGTTGGGAAGAGCTCGAGGACGCTTTTCGGGCAAATTTTCAAGGGACCTATGTCCGACCACCGGATGCAGACGATTTAAGTCATATAACTCAACAGCCCGGAGAGTCAGCCCTAAAGCTTTGGAATAGGTTTCTCACTAAAAAGAACCAAATAGTCAACTATCCAGACGCCGAAGCCTTAGCAGCTTTCAAGCACAGCGTCCGAGACGAATGGCTTGCCAGACACCTCGGCCAAGAAAAGCCGAGAATAATGGCAGCATTAACAAGCCTCATGACCCGCTTTTGCGCGGGCGAGGACAGCTGGTTAGCCCGATGTAGCACCAGCGACCCAAGTACATCCGAAGTCAGGGACGGAAACGGGAAGCCACGATGCAGCAAAAACAAGCGCCGGAATAAAGAAGACAGCCCGAAGAGCACGGCGGTAAACGCCGGATTCAGAAGCTCTCGGCTAGGTCAGCAAAAGCTGCTCTCCAAAGGCAACAGAGATGAACTGTCCAGCCTAAACAAGATTCTGGACAAACTATGTCAGATCCACAGCACCCCCGATAAACCTGCAAATCATACCCATAGAGAATGTTGGGTCTTCAAGCAGTCCGGCAAGCTCAACGCTGAACACAAGGGGCGGGATACACCAAGCGAAGACAAGGACGAGCCTCACCAGCAAAGCACTGGGGAACAGAAGAAATTCCCACTAGAAGTCAAAACAGTAATTGTGTTACACGTGACGAAGGGGAGAAACAAAGTGGCACTCCTAGAGACACATGCCCCAGGACCTATCACCGCGGAGTTCTGCCACTGGTCATCCCAACCGATCACCTATGACCATCGGGATTACTCGGCAAGTATCCGGCATGCAGGATGGGCTGCCTTGGTGTTAGACCCGATAATTGACGGATACCACTTCACACAAGTCCTGATGGACGACGGTAGTAGTTTAAACCTGATATATCAGGACACAGTCCGCAAAATGGGGATAGACCCAACAAAAATCAGCCATAGCAATACTACCTATAAAGGAGTAACGCCAGGCCCAGAAGCTCATTGCACGGGCTCCCTGCTACTAGAGGTTATATTCGGCTTTCCCGATAACTTCCGAAGTGAAAAGTTAACCTTCCACATTGCTCCATTCCAAAGTGGCTATCAAGCACTACTCGGATGTGAAGCTTTCGCTCGCTTTAACGCAATACCGCATTACGCTTCTCTCATGCTTAAGATGCCCGGTCCACGTGGCATCATTACAGTAAATGGAAATATTGAGCGCTCCTTGCACGCGGAAGACCGTGCGGCTGCCTTGGCAGCAGCACACTAGACGGCCTCACCAACTAGAGCATCTCACAGGTCGTTAAGACCACGGGCACGGTTAGACGAGTCCGGCGTAGCTATATATAATTGATACAGGTTTGATGGCTATACCCCTATAACAATACAAGGGGCTCAACGTGTGTAAACAAGTGACAATTAGGCTCAACTTTACTCATCTTGAAATGTACATGGCTTATTTAGTATAACCTACCTTCTGCACGACAACTTTTCAACTAAGCTCCTCTCTTTTACAGATGACCATCGTGCTACACCCGTCCAGGATACGGCACAACAGAGACACAGGCGCAGACGTGCAGCAGGGACCCGTTCCAAGGATTCTTTTTAGATTAAGACCCTGTGTAAACCTTTTTTTACTGTCTCTTGTTGATATACATCCCCCAGATTCTCAGTACAACTGAGAAGGATGCTGACGTATTGGCATGTGGCCACGTCAGAATATTGCACGTACCTGGACACCAGGGGCTTATTACAAAGGGCACCGTTTAGCCCGGTTTACATCATAAAGACTGAATACCTTAGGGAGTGTTCGGCGTCGCGAGTTTGGCCTTATATGCATCAGCTCCGAATCATGTCTTTGGTCAAATGTTGGGTTTGCCCGGCTCCTGTGTTTTGCTGCCTTACGTTCCGCTCTATCGGCTAAGGCGGCACCAGGAGAACTACTGTGATTGTGCCCTGGTTCATTCGGACGAGCACCTCAGTAGAGAAAGCCAAAAACTGACTGTCATGATATAGCGTGAGACTGGTCAACCACTTGATGACCTAGCAGAATCTTCGGGATTTCTCCGCCTTAACGAAGGGCCGTTTCCCGGCCAGGCATGTACGCGCCCCGAATTCGAATGAGCGCGGAGCCACCAGGGGCTATATAGTAGCCCCACTGTCAAACTCCTTTGGCTAAGTGAAAGTGTTAAAGCATTATAGTCTGATTGCCTAGTTCACTGCGCTATCACCTCCTTAATGGACCAAGACGTTGGATCAAGTGTGAACGTGCGTCTTCTGCGAGCACCCCCGCATTATATGCGTGGGGGCTGAAGCCGACGACTGCCATCTTTCAGGTTATATACATATATACATAAACGGCCGCATAGGAGGTATTATAACTCTTTTAGGCAAAAGTATAAAATAGCCTTTACAATTCAGTAAAACATTGTTTTTCAATGGGAATACATGTCATTAGAACATAATATTCTTCGAGCACTGCACTTCTATTGAACGAGCACCCTCAAGAACTTCTCGAAAGTAGTGCTCGGCAGGTGTCATGGTCTTGTCACGGCAGATGTCCTCATTAAAGGACTTAGTTGTGGAGCCATCGCGACGGGTTAGCTTAAAGGGGTTAAGGCGGACACAGGGACGCAAGGGATTTTATACTAGTTCGGCCCCTTCGATGAAGGTAAAAGCCTACGTCTAGTTGTGATGGAATTGATGGGGTTTCGAGGATTAGGGAGCAAAAAAGCTTGGCCTAAGTCTCGAGTTGTTTTTTGTTGTCTTTGAACCGCCGCCGGGTCGTCCCCTTATATACACGGGTGACGCCCGCCGGTTTACAGAGTCCCAACACCGGCTCATAGACGTGTCCGGTTTGGTCTCTATATATTCCTAACTTACAATACAAGTACATACTAATGCCAGTTTACAGCTACAGGCCATGAACTGACTATGGGCATTGAGCCCTCATCTTGCCTTCTTGGGCTTTAACATACGTAACTGTTGGCTAAGTTAACCCGGCCCAGATAGGCCTATTTATGCCCAGTAGTATTATCCCCAACATTAGGCCCCAGATTGATTTGAACAAGTTCATGTCAATCCTTAACAAAAAAAATCTTCATCTTCAATATCTTCTTGTACTTTGTTGAACCGCCGTGATGTCATCTTCTCTGGTCATTGTAAAGTGGCGTGACATCACCTGTTATAAAGAAACTTATCCATGATATCTTCTTGTTTAATAGATCCGCAATGACCGAGGCGACAGCTCTGCTTCCGAAATTCGCGGCCCCTTGATTCACGCGCCTGACACATGTCCTTTTGCTTTATAAATAGGACCGAAAGGTCATTTCCTTTTTTCCCCTTTGTGCCCCTCTTCTTCGTCTTCCTCGCGTCGCTTAGCTCCAGAGCTCCGCCGCCGCCATCAACTTCTGCACCAACCTTGGCCGCTGCATCACCCTGAATGCACCAGAGCACCGCGGCGACCTTCCGCGTCCTCCTCGGCTCCGGTAAGTCTTCTGTTCGTTTCAATACAGATCTGTTCTAGGTTTTCCATGTTCTTCTAGTGTTCATCACCTGCTCCTTGTTCGTAGGCTAGATTTCTTAGATGAGTCCGTGAATCTTTGCTCTATATATGTGGCAGTAGTTTTTATCCCCCGTTTTCACTTTCATATGTTAGGACCATAGATCTGATCCATAACTTCATTTCATTGATTCCGCCTTGCTCCTTCTAGGCCTTGAATTTTTATCCCTTTTATGAACATGCTTCAGATCCAGCGATGTAGTAGAATCTTGTGAAATCTGTTTCTGCATACTTATCCATCCGCAATCTCAACTGTCTCAATGTTTAGATCAAGCGGTTTAACTATGTAGAAAAATTACCAAACCGGTATATACCATTAGTCCCCTTGTTGAACCGCCAAAATTCCTTAGCTAGGCCTTGCCGCTTTGTAGAACTCCGATTTATAAATAACTGCCTCCGGTTTAATGACATATGCACCAGAGTATATTTTTCCAACATATTCCTGAACCAACGTTACTGCCTTGTAGACTGCACCATGGCCAAACAAGTGTACGAGTGCAACTGGGTTCCCTCTCGCGTGACCGAGACTCGGTTGAACAATTTAGTCAAAACTGGCACTTTGAGCAGCAAAGAGGCTATCCATTGGAGGGTCCCCTGTACAGAATGTCCTCCCACGCCTCAAGAGGGAGAGGTTGTTGTTTTCACGGATCATCTAGGCCGGGGATTCAATCCTCCCGGTTCAAAATTTTACCGGGATGTCTTAGCCAATTTTCAACTCCTTCTGCAAGATACAGGCCCAAACTCTGTAACCAACAACTGTCATTTTCAAGTGCTCTGTGAGGTGTTCTTCCAAGAGGATCCCATAGTTGAATTATTCAGAGATTGCTTCCATTTGAACCGCCGTACTGAGTTTACTGATGGTCCCAACACAGAGTTAGGCGGTAAGGCGATTCAAAAGAGGAAAGAGGTCACTTACCCTCACGCCAAACTGCACAGCCACCCCAAAGAATGGAATCATACATGGTTCTACTGCAAAGATACCTCTCCTTCTGATGAGAATCCTTTGCCGGGTTTCCGTCCAGAGTGGCTTAGCAACACACATCCTTTCCCACAAAGGCTGTCCGCTAAGGAGAGAAGCAAATATGCTCCTCAATTATCCAAACTCAGGGCCTTCATGGCCAATGGGCTGACAGGGGTTGATCTTGCCCGCTGCTGGATATCATGGAGTATACTGCCTTTAAGTCAGCGCTCCGGTTTGATGTGCGAGTACACCGGGAGTGAACAAGACCCTCTTCGACATATTGACATCCAGCTCACAAACGATGAAGTCACAGAAGCTGTGAAGAAAATACTGAATGAACCGGAATCTGTTTGCGCCAAAACCGGCCTGGCTCCCTTCTGTGCCATCAACAAATCGCCAGTTGTAAGATTTATACCCCTTTTTTCTTTTTATTGATCCTTTCTGCTCATTTTATCAATTTGTAATATCAACATTTTTCAAATAGGGCGATGATCCGTTTTGGAGCAAGAAAACTCCGCAAGAGAAACTGGAGAGACCAACCCGGCCCAAAACCAGAGTTGTGAAAAGGCCAGCTAACAGGAAGAAAACCACTGCGTCTTCTGATCCGGCAGCTGATGATGATGTGGGTAATCTGGACCTTGAGGTAGAGCTTGATTCACTTGGCTTATTTTTCACACGCCTTATTGATAATGATTATTTCCAGGATGACACCAAAGTCAGTCGCGCTGAAGCTGTAGAGGTAATTGTTCTCTCCTCCGATTCAGACCCTTTACCTTCACAAAAAATCCGTCGGGCAAACCGGAAAGTTAAATTTTCTCATCCTCTTGCTTACTTGGACCCAAACTTTCTTATGAAGACACAACAGCATGAAGCTCGCCGCACAACTTGGCACAGCGGCCAGGTAGTTACCTCCGCCGGTTTACCAAACAGTCCGGTTCGGAAACGCCGTTCAGAGGTCTCTAACTCTCTTGTCCATACTTGTCCTAAAGCGGGTTGTTTTCGTCAACCTCTTAATCCGTCTGACTCCGATTATCAGGGCACTTCCCATTCATCATCTGGCGAGTCATCAGCCACCCAGCTGCCGCCACTCAAAACTGTGCTTGGGTGAGTCTTATGATGTTTCTGATGTATTACATTATAACATATGTTGTATTGATCCTTTTTATTTCCTCCAGGGCCAAGCCTAGGCCAAGCAAGAAGGCTCGCATGGACAAAGCAGCCGAAGATGATACTGTTCCTGAACCGGACAAGACACCACAAGCAGCTTTTCACGAGGATGTGCCAAACGACCCCCCTCCGCAAGGTGATGATTTTGTTGCTGAAGAGCCACATGTTGACACATCAGGTCATGTTGACCAGCCCACAAGCCCAATCCGGATTGATAGAACAACCAGCCCGTCGAAGCAAACTAATAAGCCGGCGACTCCAATGCAAACCGGTGAAGGCAAAGATGATGATGTTATTATTACTGGCATTGGTCGTACCGAGCCCGGCAATCATGTTGTTTTATCAAAACACACTGCCAAGGAAGAATTTGCCGCAATTGGTAAGGGCAAATGGAATGTCGACTTGTCAACCTATGCTGCTTTGTCTCCTCAGGATCTCCATTCCGGCTATTTGAACCGGTTATACACCAACCGTGACTATGAAGCCGGTCTGATTAATATGATGAAGGACAAATACGAGGTAATTTCCATATACTCCTCTGCTTGTAATCTGCCAGCCCCAATAGCCCCCAAGTGACGGTTTAAGATATCAACTTAAACTGGAACTTTTTCAATGTGAATTTTAACTTATCTGAATTTTGCTGATGTAGCCCCCAAGGGCCGGTTCAACTTAACATAGTTAAACCGGGACTTTAGGAAAAAAGTATCAATACTAATTGAGCAAATAGCCATTACCCCCCAAGTGCCAAGTTGAATACTTGTATTGAGCTTGGGACTTCATAAAAATTGTAGGACGAAGATCAAATAGGCATTAGCCCCCAAGTACCGAGGGCATAACCTGTTATGTGGTTGGTACTTTACTTCTGTACCGTCATTTGAATCATATTACTGTCTGGATGTAGGCCGAGACAAGCAAAAGAGAAAACCAAATCGCCGATCTGCAAGAAAATCTGAAGTCCCAACAAGATGAAACCTCCAAAGCCAAAGAGGAATTAACCAGCGCTTTAAGCGCCATGGAACAGCTGAAGGAGGGCTTCCAGAAGGAGCAGGCAGACTGGGCCGCTAAGAAGTCCGTTTTAACCAAGCGAGCAGAAAATGCCGAGGCTGCCCTGAAACCGGTAGTGAATGAACTGACCAGCATAAAGCGGCAAGTGCATGCCATGACCGCTGCTATCTTCGGTAAGCCGGTTTGACTTTTGGAGTGACTCGGCCTTCTTATGTAGCTTCTAGTTTGTTAATCCTTTGTAATATTTCAGGAACACACATTGGTCACTTGGGGTCGGACGTGTGGAAGAAATTGAAGGCCGCCTACACATTGATCGAGCAATTGTACACTGGTGCATAGCGGATCATTTCTACTGCATCCCACAACAATCCGGCACCCACTTTGATTCAGGACACTCTTAAGAGACTATCGATGCTTCCTGCTCGGGTTGAAGAGCTGAAGAAATCTGCTGGTCGAACCGGTGCTATCAATGCCTTAATCCGGGGCAAAAGCGTGGGTGCCAGATTTTGATCCAATTGAAGCGGCTCAGGGCTATCCCAACTTGAAGGAAGACGGGTCATAGTTTAGTCAAGCGGATCTGCGAGCAATAAACCGGGAGGTGCGTCCTCTAGCTTGTCAATTGGTTGAAGAGGCAGAATTGTCTCATTATCAAGCCCAATATGATGACCAAAACAAGTGAGTAGTTGCACCAATTCCTGAAGCGGAAAATCTTATCCCTCCAATCAGTAAGCACACTTACGCTCCCGATATTGAACCGTCGTTGCTGATCCATGATGAAGCTGTCTTTCAAGCATTAATGGGAATCGACTGGACAACTGTGGATTTCCAGCCGCTGGGTAGAGAAGCAGAGGTTGAAGCGGCGCGGGATGACACACAACCATCAGGCCAGGCTGGTGACCAAGCTTGAACCGGAAACCGGTTCAAACTGCTTCTCCTTTATGTTCTGCAAAAAAAACAATGATCTTATTTGGGCACCGTGCTGCCTTGTAATAGGCTATCCAATACTTCTGATTTTGATATGCCTTCGTGCATGATTACTGCAACTTGTGCTTCCTTTGGATGATCAATCTCCAAAGTATTTTCTGCAATAAAATATCTTAAAGTGCCACCGCGGTTGTACCGTCAGGCGGATTATGATGTCTGCATATATGAAATCAAAATATCTGAAATTGAAGCATATGATCAAATCTTTGTGATACATAATACCTCCCATCATTGGGCATAAAGTTGGCTTGGCCAATCTTGAAGCGGAAGTTTATAAACCCACACTGTTGGAGGAGACAGCAGCTCCTGAATACATACAATGCCGGTTTACTATGTAAACCGTGCCGGGTTATGATAAACACCGTGTTACTCCGTAATAGGATGTTTAACAAAAAATCAAACCAGGCAAATATTCTCCGGATTAAAAATGGACCGTGTTCCGTCGATTGACAGTTGAACTGGTTTAAGAAGTTGTCGGTTTTAAAACGCAACAAAAGAAATATTTATCAAAAGAAAATTTCAAAGCAAAGGCAATGATAAAACCATTTGCAAAAAGAGGCTGTTTAAGCCGATCAAGTGGCATTACCAAGGTCGGACACGACCAAGCCCCCAGTAGGCGTGGCTATGATTCAAGTCAGCCGGGTCCCCAAATGATGCATTTGGCATTACGCCGATCAAGAGGGGTGACGATGGTTCGGGTTTGACCAAAAGCCCCCAAGTGATTCTGTGGCCTTAGGCCGATCAAGAGGTGTGACTGGTTCAGACATGACCTAATCCCCAAGTGATCTGGTGGCTTTCGCCTATCAAAAGGTGTTGCATTGGTTCAGAGACGACCAAGCCCCCAAGTGATATAACATGAAGCTTTGAAAAGCTAACGCAAGGAGTAAACCGGAGGCCGCTTTAAGACAGAACAACTCCGTGTAACCACACATGATGTAAAAAGAAACAAAGACCCCGCTTTAGCGGAGGCTCCGGTTTATTGTATTAATCATAATATATACATTGTCATAATATGTACATAAGCAGAGTCGATGGCTCAGGTGTAGTAAGGCCGAAGATGAGCTATGTTCCACGGCTTGTTGGTCTCCTCCTCTGATGTACATGAGTCTTTATGCTCTCGAATATCGATCAGATAGTATGACCCGTTGTGCAGATTCTTGCTGACCACGAAAGGTCCCTCCCAAGGTGGGGATAACTTGTGCATATCAGTTTGGTCTTGGATGAGCCAGAGTACCAAATCTCCTTCTTGAAAGGTTCTGGTTCTAACTCGGCGACTGTGATAACGACGGAGATCTTGCTGGTAAATCGCCGAACAGGCAGCCGCTATGTCTCGCTCTTCATCCAACAAGTCCAGAGTATCTTGCCGTGCTACCTCATTGTCCGCTTCAACATAAGCCGCTACATGGGGTGAATCATGATGGATGTCACTGGGCAGAACCGCCTCCGCTCCATAGACCATGAAGCATGACGTATATCCTGTCGATCTGTTGGGCGTGGTGTTGATGCTCCATAACACAAATGGTAACTCTTCAACCCAACAACCCGGCGTTCGTTGCAAAGGAACCATAAGCCGGGGCTTGATGCCTTGCAAGATCTCCTGATTAGCCCTCTCTGCTTGACCATCGGACTGGGGGTGAGCCAATGATGAAATATCAAGCCGGATGTGCTCACGTTGGCAGAACTCCTTCATAGCACCCTTGGACAAGTTGGTACCATTATCAGTGATGATGCTATGTGGAAAGCCAAACAGGAAAATCACCTTTTTGGTGAATTGAACCGCCGTGGCAGCATCACATTTGCTAACGGGTTCTGCCTCCACCCACTTTGTAAACTTGTCAACCGCCACCAAAAGGTGGGTCTTCTTATCCTTGGACCTTTTGAAAGGCCCAACCATATCCAGCCCCCAAGTCGCGAATGGCCAAGTGATTGGAATCATCATCAATTCTTGAGCCGGCACATGAGCACGTCTTGAGAACATTTGGCAACCGTCACATCGTCTGACCAGATCTTCCGCATCAGCATGAGCAGTCAACCAATAGAAGTCGTGGCGAAACGCTTTAGCCACCAAAGATTTTGAACTGGCGTGGTGACCACAATCTCCTTCGTGGATCTCCCTCAAGATTTCACAGCCGTCTTCAGGGGACACACAGCGTTGAAACACCACTGACACACTGCAATGATGCAACTCGCCATTGACAACAGTCATGGACTTGGACCGCAGGATTATCTGCCGGGCTAGAATCTCATCCTCTGGTAACTCGCCCCGGTTCAAGTATGCAAGATAAGGAATCGTCCAATCTGGGATAATGTGAAGAGCTGCCACCAGTTGAGCCTCCGGATTAGGAATAGCCAAATTCTCCTCTCCAGGTAGCTTGACCAACGGGTTGTGTAATACATCTAGGAAAACATTGGGCGGGATCGGTTTGCGTTGAGAGCCCAACTGGCTTAAAGCGTCCGCCGCTTCATTCTTTCGGCGGTCCACGTGGTCCACCTGATAACCCTTGAAGTGACCTGCAACTATACCCACCTCACGACGGTATGCTGCCATGATTGGGTCCTTGGAATCCCAAGTGCCGGACACCTACTGAGCCACCAGGTCCGAGTCACCGAAGCACTTAACTCGGCTTATATTCATCTCCTTAGCCATCCGGAGACCATGGAGTAAGGCTTCATACTCAGCTGCATTGTTAGTACAAGGGAACATTAAGCGGAGAACGTAACAAAACTTATCACCTCGTGGGGAAGTTAACACGACTCCAGCCCCAAGCCCTCCAATTGCCTGGACCCATCAAAATGGATAGTCCAATATGTGTGATCCGGCTTCTCTTCAGGTGCTTGCAGTTTTGCCCAATCATTGATGAAATCGACAAGTGCTTGAGACTTGACCGCCGTCCGAGGCACGTATTTCAATCCGTGCGGCCCAAGCTCTATAGCCCACTTGGCAATCCGGCCAGTCGCTTCCCGGTTTTGGATTATATCTCCCAAGGGAGCAGAACTGACCACTGTGATGGGGTGTCCTTGGAAGTATTGCTTAAGCTTCTGGCTTGCCTTAAAAACTCCATATACCAGCTTCTGCCAATGCGGATACCTTTGCTTGGACTCAATAAGCACCTCGCTGATATAGTAAACCGGACGTTGAACCGGATGCTCCTTGCCTGCCTCCTTTCACTCCACTACAATGGACACACTGACTGCACGAGCATTAGCGGCAACATATAGCAGCAACGACTCCTTGTCGATTGGAGCGGCGAGTACAGGCAGATTGGCCAACTGCCGCTTTAAATCCTCCAATGCTTTATCAGCAGCAGAACTCCAGATGAATTGGTCCGTCTTCTTTAGCATCTGATATAAAGGGATGGCCTTCTCCCCAAGGCGGCTGATAAACCGGCTCAACGCGGCAATCCGGCCTGCCAGGCGTTGAACATCATTGATGCACTTCGGTTTAGCTAGGGAGGTGATCGCTGTAATTTTCTCTGGATTAGCCTCAATTCCCCTATTGGACACCAGAAAAACCATAACTTGCCAGCCGGTACACCAAAGACACACTTGGCCGGGTTGAGCATCATCTTGTATGTTCTCAGGTTATCAAAGGCTTCCTTCAAATCGTCTACCAGAGTCTCCTTCTCCCGTGACTTAACCACAATATCATCCACATAGGCATGTACATTATGGCCAATCTGTTTATGAAGGCAATTCTGCACACACCGTTGGTAAGTTGCCTGAGCAATCTTGAGCCAAAAGGGCATAGATACATAGCAGAAGGCTCCAAATGGAGTTATGAACACCGTCTTCTCCTGGTCCTTAACCGCCATCTTGATCTGATGATAACCAGAATATGCATCTAGAAAACTCAAACGCTCACAACCCGCTGTCGGTGTCAAAACCGGCGGATCTCGGGTAGGGGGTCCCGAACTGTGCGTCTAGGCCAGATGGTAACAGGAGACAAGGGACACGATGTTTTTTACCCAGGTTCGGGCCCTCTCGATGGAGGTAATACCCTACTCCTGCTTGATTAATATTGATGATATGGGTAGTACAAGAGTAGATCTACCACGAGATCAAGGAGGCTAAACCCTAGAAGCTAGCCTACGGTATGATTGTTGTATATGGAGTTGATTGCCTACGGACTACAACCCTCCGGTTTATATAGACACCGGATAGGGTTAGGGTTACACAGAGTCGATTACAATGGTAGGAGATCTTGAATATCTGCATCGCCAAGCTTGCCTTCCACGCCAAGGAAAGTCCCATCCGGACACGGGACGAAGTCTTCAATCTTGTATCTTCATAGTCCAGGAGTCCGGCTGAAGGTATAGTCCGGCTACCCGAACACCCCCTAATCCAGGACTCCCTCAGTAGCCCCCGAACCAGGCTTCAATGACGATGAGTCCGGCGCGCAGATTGTTCGGCATTGCAAGGCGGGTTCTTCTCCAAATCTTGTGTACCTGTAGGAATAATGTCCGATTTTTGTAATGTAGTGCTCCTCGGCTTCCACGCCCAATAATGGCCGTCTTCCACGTGTCAAACAAATGCGAAAAGCCGGGGCGTTTTTACATTCACACCCCTAGCCGTATAAACGAGCTGCCTATTTAACGGGATGGGGATTTAGGTCCAAACCACATCTTCTCCTTTCCGCGAGTTATCATCAGAGCGCTTCCAGCAAAGGTTCATTCCAACATGACCAGCCGTCGCAGCTCCTCCCCTCGCCCCTCCGGTCCCAAACCCGGGGACTGGGAGAGTTGCACCATCCTGCATAGCAAGTTAGCGTCGCTTCAGGCCAAGGGATTTCTCCCTCAGGCATACATGGTCCCGATCCGAGCCGGTCTCGCCACCTATAATGGCGGAAAACAAGCGGAGAGCACCCCCAATCCTTCTAAAGGAGAGCGGGTGTGCCTCGTCCCCTATCTAATAAGGGGACTGGGGTTTCCAATTCACCCATTTCTCCGCGGGCTTCTGGAGTTCTACGGCCTCCAGTTGCACAATCTCACGCCCGCCTCCGTATTGGATATTGCGGGTTTCGTCGCCCTTTGCGAGCTATTTTTAGGCGTTGAGGCTCATTTCACGTTGTGGAAGAGGTTATTCTGCCTGGTGCCCCGTTCTAAAGAGGGGTCTATATACCAAGTGGGCGGAGCCGAAGTATGGCGCATCGCCGGGACCGGATACCTATCCGGAACCCCAAAGAAGGCGTCCGAGGCTTGGCCTTCGGAATGGTTTTACATAGATGACGTCCCGCTACCGGACCCTATCCGGGTCGGTCTCCCCAAGTTCAACAGTGCTCCATTGAAGAAACGCTTGAGTTGGCGTCCGCGGAGCTCTCAGATAGAAAGCGACAGAGATGTCCTTTACCTGATGGGCCGGATAAGACTGTTGGCTCATTCCGGACTAACCATGATTGGAGTCATGGCCGCATGCATTATGCGGGGGGTGCAGCCACTTCAATATAGAGGCCACCCCATGTGGGATTTCAACGAGGAGGATGATGCCACCCGTTACGGTCGTAAGGGGCCGGCCTCAACTACAGCTCTAGTAAAGATCTTATCCTCTTTGTACAAGGGAGAAAAGGAGGAATTCCTCCGTGCCAACCCGCGGGCCGGATTCAGTATGTACGATCCTCCAAGTTGGGTAAGTGAACAATTGCACTTTTCCCGTTTGTTTTATACTCCCATGGTTAGATAGGTAGTCTAACGACTTCAATGCAGGAACTGCGACAGGTGGTAAAGGATATAAACAGCCGCCCTCCACAGCCCGAGGACCCAGAACGGTCCCTCGATTCGGACTCCGAAGAGGATCAGGACATATCGGTGGAGCTTATCGACGGGGTGTTCCATCAGCTAAGCAAGGACAATACCTTGGTAGCCATCACGGCTGATTACCCAGGGTTAATCCTGGCCTCCCAGGTGACAGAAACCGGAGTCTCATTCCCTTGAGAGAGGTTCCACTCTCACGTATTCCGGTGTTTCTGACAACAACCGTGTTTTGCAGGGGAGATTTCCGAGGTAGGAGGCCGAACCTGCGGCGGCTAGCCAACGAGGGGCCGCAGGGCCCCGTGGGGCAAAAAGGAATGTAGTCTGGACTGAGATGCCGGCACAAAGGTATAGCGCACCCTCTGTTTCCCTGGTGTTATTCTGTCAGGGCATATTAACGTTCGTGCTATCTTCAGAACGAAGAGACCTCGCCGGACTACATCTGGAGAGGTTGCCAATCGTGCCTCCACCAGCCAGGCTCCAACATCTGGCCAGGAAGCGGAGGCGAGCACAAGGCGCGCACCGGACGCTCCTCCGACAGAGGATGCGGACAGGCTGTCTGCCACAAATTCTGAAGTGGAGAGTGCCATGAACCACAGGCGTCGCCGGACAGCTCTACGTGACGCTTGTTTCTCCCAAGAGGCTTTAGATGCCTTTAATTCGGGAGATGCGTACCTCCGTGCCGCTCAAAATGGTTTAGCCAGAGCCACGGAGCAGTATGTAAAAGACATACGGGTAAGAAAATTTTGGTCAAATATATATATATACCAGTAGCCCCCGAGACTTGAAACAGTTAGAGCAACTGATTTAAGGATCATTTAATATGCAGGTTCTTACAGAGAAGAATACTGTACTGTCCCAGGAGCTGGAAAAGTGCAAGGCCCAACTAGAGGCCGCACTAGCCACAGCAGGGGAGCCCAAAGAGACCCCCTCGGGTAAGATACACTTCGAAAGATTAGTATTGTGCGGTGTGGGTGCAAATCTAACAAAACATGTTGCAGATGGCGCCGGACTCGATCCGGAAAAGCAACAACTCTTACGCCGGCTAAAGGCCGGTGAGAGTATGTTGACAAAGGTGAGGCGAGAGAAGAATGATCTTCAGGATGCCAACACGAGGCTGGACGTCGAACTTAAAGATGTTCGTGGCCAGCTGTCGGACTCCATGAAGGAGAATTAGCGGCTTCGACGCGGCATATTTAGTAAGTGCTTGAACGAACTTTGAAAAAAAGAGTTCGGCGAGGAAGTCGACTAACAGAGTAATGTATGTAGATATGCTTACAGGTCGTCCTGCAGAGGAGATGCCCGGTTCTATGGGTGACCTTCTTCCCAAACTCATGCAACTGCACGAGCGAGTTCGACAGGCAATGCGAGGCGTCGCCCAAGCCTTATGGCCTGCCCACTCCATGCCCGAGGGCCTTGGAGAGCTTGCGGAGAAGCTGAAGGGAGCTCGGCGGCGCTTCCGGTTGTGGAAGATATCGGCCTGCCGACAAGGCGCTAGGGAGGCCTGGGCCATGGTGAAGACCCGTTTTACGAAGTCTGACCCAAACAACATGGCCGAGGTCGGATCAGTGGGGCCTGACGGGAAGGAGATCCCTGTAAGCTTAGTATACGGCCAAGTAGAGTTAGCTGCGAAGTATTCCCAGCAGGACTGTAAATTAGACAGTCTGTTAGACGGTATAGAAGAGGAATACAATCAGTCAGAATGACTATGTAATTTTGAATTGACATGTGTAATGCCTTCTAGCCGGATTGTAGATCGTTTGTCGTTGGCGACCTTTTCGCTTCAACCTCGGGACCTGACGGTCCGGAGTGTGTCCGAATACCATAGCGGTTATATAAGAACCGGGGTATGCGTGGAGACCAGGCGTAGGGGTCATTGGTGCTTTATCAGACAAGTGCCCAACTAGTTATGTTATATTACATGGTTAGTAAGAAACATCTTCCAGAGAGAATAGTTCCGTTAAGGGTTCCTTTCGCTGGGAGGCATGCCCTAAAGTGCATGTCTGGACCGCGTGAAAAGACGCAGAAAAAGCATCTGGGGGCGCATAAAATGAGTAAAAAGATCATCTTTTATTTCACCGACCGAATATTCTCTTAAGAACGCTAGCTTTCGGCTTCACCCAGTCTGAGGTACACATCCGGCTGACCCGGCAGTAACAATCGCAGAGGTGCTCCCTTTACCGCCTAGCCGAACAATCGGGAACGTAGTGGTAAGCACAGGAGCTAGGCAACCCAGCTTGGCCAAAACTTAAGTCATATCGATGCATATAATGGTGAAGAAAAAGGTACATGCGGAAGTTTGACGCATGTGTTGGGCGTGAAGCCCGTATAAATAAGCTTCTGTTAAAGAAGCCCCCAGGTTTAATGAGCGCGAGTGGCGCGTCACTAGATGAGCCTTTAAGGGCTATAAAAGAAAAGAGGGGAAGGAGAGAAATGTAAGACAAAAAAAGCAAAAAATGGATAGAAGAAGGAGACGAACACAGAGACCGGCGCTAGGCATAGAATCTTCGGAGACGGGTGGCGTTCCACGGGTTCGGCTCGAGTCGGTTATCCGACGCATCTCGCAGGCAGTACGCCCCACCAGTCAGGACTTGATCGATTATGAATGGACCTTCCCACTTGGGCTTGAGTTTGTCCTTTTTCTTATCCGGCAGGCGTAGAACTAGTTCGCCAACATTGTAATTTTTGGCCCGTACTTCTCTGCTTTGATATCTTCGGGCCTGTTGTTGATAAAATGCGGAACGGGCTTTTGCCATGTCACGCTCCTCCTCCAAGGCATCCAAGTTGTCCTGCCGATCGATCTCGGCTTCTCTTTCTTCGTACATGCGCACTCTAGGTGAGTCATGAATTATGTCACAGGGCAGAACTGCCTCTGCGCCGTACACCGTAAAAAATGGTGTGTATCCGGTGGTGCGATTTGGCGTGGTCCGCAGCCCCCATAGCACGGAGTCGAGCTCCTCTACCCAGTGCGTATTAGATTCCTTGAGGGACCGCACCAGTCTAGGTTTAATGCCGCTCATGATAAGACCATTTGCGTGTTCGACCTGGCCGTTGGTTTGTGGGTGATAGACGGAAGCATAATCGAGCTTGATGCCCATGTTTTTGCACCAGAGTTTTACCTCATCGGCGGTAAAGTTTGTACCATTATCGGTTACGATGCTGTGGGGGACGCCATAACGGTGTACAACCCCGAATATGAAGTCTATCACAGGTCTGGATTCGGCCGTTTTAACAGGCTTGGCTTCTATCCATTTGGTGAACTTATCCACCATGACCAGTAAGTATTTTTTTCCTATCGGTCCCACCTTTAAGGGGTCCGACCATGTCAAGCCCCCAGACCGCAAAAGGCCAGGTGATGGGTATAGTTTGGAGTGCGGTGGGTGGCATATGGCTTTGGTTGGCAAAAAGTTGGCAACCAGCGCATCGTTGAACTAGGTCCTGAGCGTCTGCCCGGGCCGTCGGCCAATAAAAGCCTATACGGAAAGCCTTGCTAACAAGGGACCGAGCAGCGGCGTGGTGACCACCGAGTCCGGCATGAATTTCAGCCAGAAGGTTCCGCCCTTCCTCTTCGGAGATGCACCTTTGAAGGACTCCGGTAGTGATTTTCTTATAAAGCTCTCCCTCATGGACTCTATAGGCTTTAGATCGCCGCACTATGCAGCAGGCCTCGTTTTGGTCCTCCGGGAGCTCCTGCCTAGTAAGGTAGGCTAGGAATGGTTCTGTCCACGGGGTGATAACCGCCATTATTACGTGGGCTGAAGGTGTAATTTCATTGGCAGAGCCTCCAATTGTGTCAGATTGTTCGGCGTCGAGTGGTGCGGCTGGGTTCGGGCTGTTATTTGCGGGTTCCCCCTCCCATGCTATGGATGGCTTGAACAATCTTTCCAAAAAGATGTTGGGGGGGTACTGCATCGCGTTTTGCTCCGATGCGTGCCAGGACGTTCGCTGCTTGATTGTTTTCTCGGGCTATATGGTGAAACTCCAGCCCTTCGAACCGAGCTGACATTTTTAGGACGGCGTTGCGGTAAGCTGCCATTTTTGGGTCTTTGGCGTCGAAGTCTCCATTTATTTGGGATATCGCGAGGTTTGAATCCCCGCGTACCTCTAGGCACTGGATACCCATGGATACTGCTATCCGGAGACCACGTAGGAGGGCCTCATATTCGGCTGCATTGTTGGAATCCGTGTACATGATCTAGAGCACATATTGGACTATGTCTCCTGTGGGGGACGTCAGGACGATGCCAGCCCCCAGTCCTGCCAACATTTTGGAGCCATCGAAATGCATAATCTAGTTTGAATATGTGCCGTACTCTTTAGGGAGCTCGGCCTCCGTCCATTCTGCGACGAAGTCGGCCAAAACTTGCGATTTAATAGCTTGCCGTGGCTTATAGGTTATATCGAACGGGAGAAGCTCGATGGCCCATTTTGCAATCTGGCCCGTTGCATCACGGTTGTTGATAATATCGTTTAGTGGCACTTCCGAGGCTACTGTTATGGAACACTCTTGAAAGTAGTGTCGTAGCTTCCGGGATTCCATGAATACCGCGTATGCAATCTTTTGATAATGCAGGTACCGTGATTTGCATGGAGTGAGGACAATGGACACGTAGTAGACCGGCCTTTGAAGGGGGAATTTGTGTCCCACTCGACAACGAGCACTGCGCTAACAACTTGGTGTGTTGCAGCAATGTACAATAACATTGGTTTGCCGGTGATTGGCGCGGCCAGGACTGGGTTTGTTGCCAATATGGCTTTTATTTCATCGAGTCCGGCCGTGGCGGCATCTGTCCACTCGAAGTGTTCGGTGCGCCGAAGGAGGCGATAAAGGGGTAGTGCCTTTTCTCCCAAGCGGGAGATGAAGCGGCTTAAAGCCGCCACACACCCGGTTAATTTTTGTATTTGTTTAAGGTCCTTTGGGACATCCAATTGTGACAAAGCTCGGATCTTGGATGGGTTTGCTTCAATTCCTCTACCGGATACAATGAAGCCGAAGAGCTTTCCGGCTGGAACGCCGAAGACGCATTTTTCTAGGTTGAGCTTGATGTCATATTGTCAGAGGTTATCGAATGTAAGCCTCAAGTCGTTTATTAGGGATTCGACATGTCTTGATTAGACGACCACATCATCCACATACGCCTCCACTGTTTTGTCGATCTGGTTTGCCAGACATGTCTGGATCATGCGCTGATATGTTGCGCCGGCGTTTTTCAGCCCGAAGGGCATTGTGTTGAAGCAGAATGGGCCGTATGGTGTGATGAATGCTGTTGCAGCTTGGTCTGATTCTGCCATCTTGATTTAATGGTAACCGGAGTATGCATCGAGGAAACACAACAAATCGTGTCATGCGGTGGCATCGATAATTTGATCGATGCGGGGGAGGGGGAAGGGATCCTTTGGGCAAGCCTTGCTAAGGTCTTTAAAATCGACACACAGGCGCCAGGATTTGTCCTTCTTTGGTACCATCACCAGGTTTGCTAGCCAGTCCGGATGTTTTATGTCTCTGATGAATCCAGCCTCCAATAGCTTGGCTAGCTCCTCTCCCATAGCCTGTCTCTTGGGTTCGGAAAAACGCCGAAGGGCTTGTTTGACAGGTTTAAATACTTTTAGGATATTTAAGCTGTGTTCGGCCAGCCTGCGTGGGATCCCTGGCATGTCTGAAGGGTGCCAGGCGAAGATGTCCCAGTTCTCTCGTAGGAACTCTCGCAGTGCGGTGTCTGCATCAGGGTTCAGTCGTGCCCCGATTGAAGCTGTTTTATTGGGGTCCGTTGGGTGGACCTGGAATTTGACTATTTCGTCGGCTGGCTTGAAGGATTTGGATTTGGATCTCTTATCGAGTATCACATCATCCCTGTTAACCGTGGAGCGCAGCGCTGTCAGTTCTTCGGTCGCTGAGGCTTCGGATAGTGCCTCAAGGGCTAATGTGGCCATCTTGTTTTCGGTGCGGAGTGCTATGTCCGGATCACTAGCTAGAGTGATAATTCCATTCGGCCCGGGCATCTTAAGCTTCATGTACCCGTAATGGGGTATTGCTTGGAAGATTGTGAATGCTTCCCACCCTAGTAAAGCGTGATATCCGCTCTTAAACGGGGCCACCTGAAACGTGACTTCTTCAGACCTGTAATTATCCAGCGTGTCGAACACCACATCTAGTGTGATTTTCCCTGTGCAGCGCACTTCCCGACTGGGGATTATTCCTCTAAAGGTTGTGCTGCTTCGCTCGACGCGGTTCCAGTTTATTTCCATTTTTTGAAGGGTTTCCTCATAAATGAGGTTCAGTCCGCTGCCTCCATACATGAGCACCTTGGTGAGGCAAAAGCCGTCCACTATGGGACTGAGGACCAATGTGGCTGGTGCTCGGGCTGTTCGGAATCTAGGTTCATCACTTGTGTTGAAGGTAATGGCAGTGTCGCTCCATGGATTTATTGTTGCAACTTGATAGACTTCGGCGAGGCTGCGGAGTGTTCTTTTTCGCACATTGTTTGATGCGGAAGTCTCGAAGACTGTGAGAATGGTACTGGTGTCCTTGGGCTAGCTTTCTGCGGCCTTCGAAATTAAGAGGTCCTCGCCGATTTTGGCCACCTGCCGGAGTATCCAACATGCTCTAAGGCTGTGAGTTGGTGTGGCGTCCTCTGTACTGTGAATTCTATAGGGTCCGTCAAGCCATCTTTCCAGTACGGTTCCATTCCCTGTAGAGGGTTTTGGTTTTTTGGTGTTTATCCCGGGTGTCCTGTGATGATGCACCCTCTTAGTTCGGACGGGATTACTATTCAAGGCTGGATTATCCCAAAAATTTATTTCGGTTTTCCAGGCGCTTTCCATCGCACAGTATTTTTGTACTATGGACGCCAAGTTAGCGAAGCGTGTGATATCGGACGACTTACGGCGTTAAGGATTCCCTTGTCCGTGCAATTACTGCAAAAAATTGAGATTGCGTCTTCCTCGCGGCAATCCTTTATCCTGTTCATAACCAGGAGGAATCTGGCCCAGTAATGATGTACTGTTTCCTCGGGCCTCTGCCTGATTTGGGAGAGATCGCTTATGATTGGGTGGACGGGTGTCGTTGAATCTGAAACCTTACCCAATCCAAGATTCGGAGGCCGAAGAGTTTCCGAACTCTGATGTTCGGATTCTTGGATGTTGTCCAGTGAATCTGGCCCGTTGCCTGACCCTAAGCTCAGGTCTTGAGTTATATCTCCCCCTCCGCGGGTATCCGGCTTGGAGGGGTCGGGAATTCGGACGTAGCTAGTCCTTAAAATAGATGAAGGGTCGCCGCACAGCATCTCTACCACGGCAACATGGTGGGTGACTTGGGGAGAGTTAATTTCTCTTAGATCGGGTTTAAGCCCAACCTGGTCGTAATCCGTAACGACCCCCAGGGAGGCGATGCGATCCAAGAGCTCATTTATGGAAGAGAGCTCCATTGGATCTAGCTGCTCGACGAGCTCCGAGCTGACGTGTAGGTTGCTTTTGATGACCCGAGAGGTCACCGTCGGCGCAACAGCCGAACAGGCGGTCATGAGGAAACCACCTAGCCGGAGGGTTTGGCCGACAGCCAAGGCTCCCTTAGCAACGGCGCCGTCTTTAAAGACGGGAGAAGGCATCCTTCCTAATTGTGACGGTACAGAGGAACTCTCAATGAAAGCAACAATGTCGGTGTCAAAACCGGCGGATCTCGGGTAGGGGGTCCCGAACTGTGTGTCTAGGCCGGATGGTAACAGGAGACAAGGGACACGATGGTTTTTACCCAGGTTCGGACCCTCTCGATGGAGGTAATACCCTACTCCTGCTTGATTAATATTGATGATATGGGTAGTACAAGAGTAGATCTACCATGAGATCAAGGAGGCTAAACCCTAGAAGCTAGCCTACGGTATGATTGTTGTATATGGAGTCGATTGCCTACGGACTAAAACCCTCCAGTTTATATAGACACCGGATAGGGTTAGGGTTACACAGAGTCGGTTACAATGGCAGGAGATCTTGAATATCCGCATCGCCAAGCTTGCCTTCCACGCCAAGGAAAGTCCCATCCGGACACGGGACGAAGTCTTCAATCTTGTATCTTCATAGTCCAGGAGTCCGGCTGAAGGTATAGTCCGGCTACCCGAACACCCCCTAATCCAGGACTCCCTCACCCGCCGTAGCATCAATAATTTGATCAATGCGGGGGAGGGCAAAAGGATCTACTGGACAAGCCTTGTTAAGATCTGTGTAATCCACACACATGCGCCAGGTGCCATTTTTCTTAAGGACCAGCACCAGATTAGCCAGGCATTCATGATGGAAAACTTCAACAATAAAGCCAGCTACTAAAAGCCTGGCCACCTCTTCTCCAATAGCTTTGCGCCTTTCTTCATTAAACCGGCGGAGGAACTGCTTCACCGGTTTGTACTTAGGATCCACATTAAGAGTGTGCTCAGCGAGTTGCCTCGGTACACCTGGCATGTCAGAAGGCTTCCATGCAAAAATGTCCCGATTCTCACGGATGAACTCGATGAGCGTGCTTTCCTATTTCGGATCCAAATTGGTAGTGATGCTGAACTGCTTGGATGAATCGCCAGGTACGAAGTCAACAAGCTTAGTCTCTGCGGCCGATTTGAACTTCAGGGCCGGATCATGCTCCGTAGTTGGCTTTTTCAACGGAGTCATGTCTACCGGATCAACATTGTCTTTGTAATACTTCAGCTCCTGCGTGGCACAAACCGACTCTGCGTAAGCAGCATCACCTTCCTCACATTCCAAAGAGATCTTACGGCTTCCATGAACCATTATTGTCCCCTTGTGACCCGGCATCTTGAGCTGCAAATATACATAACAAGGCCATGCCATAAACTTGGCATAAGCCGGCCGCCCAAATAGGGCGTGATATGGGCTCTGGATTTTTACCACCTCAAAAATCTAAGTCTCTGATCTGGAATCATGATCATCTCTGAAGGCCACTTCCAGAGCTATCTTGCCAACCGGATATGCTGACTTACCAGGTACCACACCGTGGAATACCGTATTGGACGGTTTAAGACTTTTATCTGTTAATCCCATACGATGGAAGGTCTCATAATATAAGATATTGATGCTGCTTCCTCCATCCATTAGTACCTTGGTGAACTTATAACCTCCCACCTGAGGTGCCACCACCAACGCTAGCTGACCCGGATTATCAACCCGGGGAGGGTGATCCTCTCTGCTCCATAGGATTGGCTGTTCAGACCAGCGTAGATAACGGGGCACGGCCGGTTCAACAGAGTTTACTGCTCACTTATGAAGCTTCTGATCTCGCTTGTCCAGGCTAGTAGTGAAAACATGATATTTCCCACTATTCAACTACTTCGGGTGACTCTGGTAACCCGACTGCTACTGCTGGTTGTAACCACCTTGGCCATTCTGATGACCTTGATTGTTATGTCTGCCCTGATTATCATTAAACCCTGAACCGGAATTTCCTCCATCGTAACCCGGCCCGGATCCTGAGCCACCACATGATCCGTGGTCATACCGGAAAGCATTAGAGTTCTTGAACTCCTGCATGATGTAACAGTCCTTCCAAAGGTGATTGGCTGGCACCTCCTTCGTTCCATGCTTTGGACAGGGCTGGTTTAACAGATAAGACAGGCGGTCTGGATTAGGATTAGGCGCTCCACTGTGATTTGGTGTTTTCCCCTTACGTCGTTGGCCCTTATCCTGCGCGTTGGTATTAGCCACAAAGTCCATGCTGCCATCCGCTTTACGCTTGCCTTCGTTTCCATGACCTGTCGGGTTATGTTGTTGTCCTTTGGAGTTGCTATTCTTCTTTCCCTTCCCTGCCTTGTCATCATCAGACTCGGGATCCTTGGTACTATCAGAATCAGCATACTTCACTAACGCAGCCATGAGGGTCCCTATATCGTTGCAATGGCGCTTCATTCGTCCCAATTTCAACTTTAGAGGCCCAAACCGGCAGTTGCCTCCCAGGGTTATAACCGCAGTGTCGGCATTGATACGGTCTGATGAATGCAGAATTTGTGAGACCCGACGCACCCAACAAGTCATTGACTCTCCTTCTTCCTGAACATAGGCTGCTAAATCCACTATGGACATCGGCTGTTTACACGTATCCTTGAAGTTCTGGATAAACCGGGCTCGCAACTGGGCCCATGAACTGATAGACTTGGCCGGTAAACTTTTTAACCAAGTACGGGCCGTTCCTTCAAGCATCATGGTGAAGTATTTTGCACACGCCGCATCTCCTACGTCCAGCATTTCCATGGCCATCTCATAGCTCTCTATCCATGTCTCTGGAGGCTGATCGGCAGTGTAATTCGGCACCTTGCGCGGGCCCTTGAAGTCCTTGGGTAGGCTCATGTTGCGTAAAGCGGGGACGAGACAAGGCACTCCCAAAGAGCTAGAAGAAACGCCAGGCTCAATCGAGATAGTCGGATGGACCGGCGTAAGCTGGCGTGCCTCATGTTGTGCTGCTAACTCGGCCTCCCTGCGCGCTCGGGCCCGGTCCACTACTTCCTGAGCATCACCAGCACCACCCGCCGGGTTGTTGCGACGGGGTGCTTCACGATTTCGTTCATTACTTGACACTGCCGGTTCATCCATCCGCCTGCTATAACTCCGGCTTGGGCGGGGGGTGGAATGAATTCGGTCATGATTGTACGAGTATGCTTCCTGTTGGATCAAGGCCGTCTGAAGAAGCTCCTTAACCCGGCACGTTTCTACCGCTTGCGGCCAATCACCTTCAATTGGGATGGCCTCTAGCCGTGCCGCCGCAGCAACAAGGTTATCCATCGGGTTGGAGTAGTGACCTAGAGGTGTCGGGGCAGCCTGAGGTATGACAGTGTTTTGACAAGGTGGATCCATCAAGTGAGGATGAACTGGCGTGCCCGTCCCTGGTGCTTCCGCCTGGTTTACCACCGGCGGGTTACTAGTTCCCGCTCCCGGGGTGTTGAAGAGATCTCTAGCTTCGAAAACCTCGGGCAAACGGGACCGGTATTTCCACTTCAGGACCTCATGCGATGCGTTCTGATCCAGCATAAGTCTGTAAGCTTGTGCATCCAACGCGGCCCGTTTTGCAGTCATCCTGGCATCCTCAGCTGCTAGGTCGGCTTTGGCTTGAGTGATCTGATCTCTCACCTTCACAATTTCCGCATCATGGGCGTCCTGATCCGCCGGGTTAGCCTCTGCCATAAGCGTAGCCAATGCATCAAATAGATCGGACAACACTTGAGCCGGCGGGCTCACAGGGCCACCTGCCCCAGCAGCTGTCGCCGCTACTGATCCTGAGATCATCGCTCCTGCAGTCGAAGAGTGAAGCGTTGCTTGTGTCCCAGCCATGAATATTCCGACCCGGTTTGGCAGATCAGAGGGGTCCGGAATACTGTCGCCATCGGAACAGCCCCCAATCCGGCTATCTTGTAGCTGATATAAAGATTCAGTTTCTTCGGTTGATGACTCATCGCTGGAATAAACGACGGTCTCGCCACCAGATTCCGATCCATCCTCATAGCTTCCTCCATGGATGACTCCCACGAAGGCACGCTTCACAGTCGGTTTAACCTGGGCAGGTCGCACACGATGAGCCGTCTCGAAGAGGTCGGTGCAGATGTCGGGCTCAGGGCCCGGTTCACCGATCTTGCCAATGAAGACGTGTATGCCACCAAAGGGGACCCGGTACCCGTACTCGATTGAGCCGGCCTCGGGGCCCCATCCTGCATCATCGATGTAGAGCTTGCCACGACGACTCTTGGTCATCCGGCCCACAGCGCAGCCCTTGAGTCCTTCGAAGTTGCCCTCCAAGAACTTGAAACCATCGTACGATAGCCCCATGGTGGGTGCCAACTGTCGTGGTTTTGTCACGGCAGATGTCCTCATTAAAGGACTTAGTCGTGGAGCCATCGCGACGGGTTAGCTTAAAGGGGTTAAGGCGGACACAGGGACGCAAGGGATTTTATACTAGTTTGGCCCCTTCGATGAAGGTAAAAGCCTACGTCTAGTTGTGATGGAATTGATGGGGTTTCGAGGATTAGGGAGCAAACAAGCTTTGCCTAAGCCTCGAGTTGTTGTTTGTTGTCTTTGAACCGCCGCCGGGTCGACCCCTTATATACACGGGTGACGCCCGCCGGTTTACAGAGTCCCAACACCGGCTCATAGACGTGTCCGGTTTGGTATCTACATATTCCTAACTTACAATACAAGTACATACTAATACCGGTTCACGGCTACAGGCCATGAACCGACTATGGGCCTTGAGCCCTCATCTTGCCTTCTTGGGCTTTAACATACGTAACTGCTGGCTAAGTTAACCCGGCCCAGATAGGCCGGTTTACGCCAAGTAGTATTATCCCCAACAGCAGGTACTCGGCTCTCGTCTGAATCTTGGGCTGCAATGGCGGTGGCCTCCATCTCCGCCCAGTATGTCTTCACATGGGCAAGGGCCATCCGCGCACCCTCTACGCACGCTGACCTCTTCATCGCATTGATGTGCGGCACTGCACCAAGGAACTGCTGCACCAAACTAAAATAACTGTTCGGCTTTGGCCTTTCCAGCCACAAATGATCCATAACAGACCTCATAGCGAGTCCGGACAATCTATTCAGCTCGGCCCATTCAGCCAACCGATCAGTCAATGGAAGCGGACACTCTGGAACGTTAAATTGTGACCAGAACAGCTTTTCCACTTCGTGATCTTTTTTATCTCGGAAGTATTCGGCCGCATCGGCAGCACTCGCCGCTAAGTCCAGATATGCGTCCGCAAAACTCCACAGCCGGTCCAAAGGGGCGTACTTAGGATCTTCATACTTCATCCGCAGCATAAAGGGCTTCCCAGCCGCGATATCCCTAGCTTGACGCAGCTCCTCCTTCATCGCTCTCATTGCAGAGCGGGTGTCTTTGGCCGCCATCATGGCCTTCTCCAGGTCTGTCCTCTTCGCTCGATCTTCCTTTTCAAGAAGCTCGTAATGGTCAGCGGCATTCTTCAATTCCATAGCCATCCTTGCTATTTCCTCCTTGCTTTGGCAGTGAGCAGCCTGTTTGGCTTTCAGCTCCTCGATTGCCTTTAGGGCAGCCGCATCGCTTTTCCTGGCTTGTTCTTTGGCTCGGGCAAGTTCCGCCCGAAGGTTCTCCACGGCCGCAGCTCCATCTGCATTCACACACATGTTATAGATACAGGCATCATGCTCCTCTTCCCATGTCTCACCGGAGGAATCAAATACCCTGTGCCTCGTCAAACCGCTTGTTGACAAGTACGATGTCGGCATCTGCCACATCAAGCTGCCGCTTTACCTCGGCAAACTCATCAGTCCGGCTGGCCACCGGACCTTCTGCCACCTTCATATTAAGGCGGCATGATTATTCCTGGGACTATGATCCTCTGTGCGCTGTTGTCTTCGACAACACCTAGAGTCTCAGGGCTACTATCTACATAGGGCACATCTAAAGATGTGCAGTACTGTCAAAATGTACATCATTTCGCGTACCTCAAAACCCGTCAGTAGACTCATAAAGGCTTCAGGCAACCCGCTTTTGGCGGATGAAATCCTTTCAATCACCATACCCATCAACATGCGGTGCTCTTCTGAGATAGCCGCTTACTCTAGCAGATCCCTCGGTATGTCCGACCACACACCAGACGGTGCCAGACTCTTTCGATTGCTCTCTTCAAGAGCCGGATACTGAGGACTTCGAGTGGCCATAGGATTACCTTTTGGCCTTGCTGGATCAGGAGAAACCCTCCGCGATGACACCTCGGGGTCGCCCGCCTCATGAGGCGGTATGGCAGGGGGAGGCATTTCGCTCTCCATCATCTCTGGAAGAAGATCCCCTGAAGACGAGCTCTGCTGAGAAGGGCTAAGATCCAAACTGCAAGATAAATGCTTCGGTCATTTTCCTCAGAAGTAAAGCGAGATATTTTCATTATTAAGTACCCTTTTACTTACAGCTCGGTTGAGGGCTGATCCCCTTGAGGGCATAGTGCGGCCGGGGTATCCCCCGGGGCAGGACCCTCCGGTGAAGATTTTTTCCCCGTTTGGAGACCATTGTCTCCGGGTCCTTGGAGGCGGTCCTCTGCCTTCCCTGGGGAAAGGAAGTTTCAGTTCCTCCTCCCTGGTTAACCTCCTTTGCGGAGGCGCTAGCCTTCTTGTTCCCCTCTTTATCTTCTCCTGAGGGCGCTTGATAAGGCGCGATCTCCAGCATCCTGATTAGCACGGGATTTGGTGAGGTCTCAGGGACGGGGGTCGGACACCTGATCAACTTCGCCTTCGCTATCCAATCCTGGTCAAAGAGCGGCTTTTTTAGGGCAACGTTGCGATAAATAAACGGACAGTGTGTTCGGATGCGGGGCTACTTACTTGGGTATCCGGGCGATTGGAGCTCAGACCTGCATCCTCAGTGGTGTCCAGACACATTATTTGTGGTCCGGAGAACAATTTGTACATCTCCTCGGGCGTCATGCCAAGGAAATGTTGAATAGCTCGCGGTCCCTCCGGGTTGAACTCCCATATGCAAAGCGGACGACGTTTGGAGGGCAGAACTCGGCGAATTAAGACTTGCATTACCATGACTAGACTGATATCTCTCTCAAGGAGATCTCGGATGTGGCTCTGCAATGTGGGCACATCCTTTACTGGCCCCCAGTCCAGCCCCTTGTTGACCCATGGCGTTAGTCGTGGCGGGGAACCCGAGCGAAAGACAGATGGAGCTACCCACTTGGTACCCTCGGGAGCTGTGATATAAAACCACTCTTGTTGCCATAAGCTGGACACCTCCTGGAAAGAGCCCTCGGGCCATGGGGCGTTGGCGTTTTTGCTTATTACAGCGCCTCCGCACTCTGCGTGCCGCCCCTCGATCATCTTCGGCTCCACTTTGAAGGTCTTGAGCCACAGTCCGAAGTGAGGGGTAATACGGAGGAAAGCTTCGCACACGACGATGAACGATGAGATGTGGAGGATAGACTCCGGAGCTAAATCATGGAAGTCTAGACCATAATAGAACATAAGCCCCCTCACGAAGGGATCTGGCGCGAAGCCTAGCCCTTGGAGGAAGTGAGATACGAACATGACGCTCTCACCGGGCTTGGGAGTGGGAATAACCTGCCCTTGAGCAGGCAGCCTATGCGGGATTTCGCCGGTCAAGTATCTGGCCTCCCTTAGCTTTTTTACGTCTTCCCCCGTGATGGAGGAAGGCATCCACCGACCTTGAAGGTTGGATCCGGACATAATTGGAGGTCCGAAGCGCCTAAACCTGAGCTTTGGGTGTTGGAACTCGAGGCGGGAGGTGGATTCGATTAAGATCGAGAGAAAAAGAATAGGCCTTGGTCTCTTTATAAAGAACTTGAATACCAAGTGCCCTCGTCGTAACCATTTGGGACTTACCTTCAATCGAGGGGTCATACCAACAGGCACGATTGGGTTACCCACGTCCGTATTGATGGGGATCCCGTGATAAGGGGACACGATCTCTGCTTCGACAAGACGTGCCAAGGAAACCTCCTCACAAAACACGCTGAGATTGGTTATGAAAAACGAATAAATGACTTGGCTGCGGTGTGATGTCAGACTGCGAAATACGTCAGCAGATTAGATTTGTGGAAATATTATTCTCTCTATGGTGGAATGTGGAACTTGTTTTGCAGAGCCGGACACGATCCTCGTGTTCAAAATCTTCTATGAAGTATTCGGAGGAGGAACCCGCCTTGCAATGCCGAAGACAATCTGCGCGCCAGAATCATCGTCATTGAAGCCTGGTTCAGGGGCTACCGAGGGAGTCCTAGATTAGGGGGTATCCGGACAGCCGGACTATATCCTTTGGCCGGACTGTTGGACTATGAAGATACAAGATTGAAGACTTCGTCCCATGTCCGGATGAGACTCTCCTTGGCGTGGAAGGCAAGCTTGGCAATACGGATATGTAGATCTCCTTCCTTGTAACCGACTCTGTGTAACCCTAGCCCCCTCCGGTGTCTATATAAACTGGAGGGTTTAGTCCATAGGACCAAGAACAACAATCATAACATAGGCTAGCTTCTAGGGTTTAGCCTCTCCGATCTCGTGGTAGATCAACTCTTGTAATACTCATATCATCAAGATCAATCAAGCAGGAGTAGGGTTCTACATCCATCGAGTGGGCCCGAACTTGGGTAAAAACATCGTGTCCCCCTTCTCCTGTTACCATCCGCCTAGACGCACAGTTCGGGACCCCCTACCCGAGATCCGCCGGTTTTGACACCGACAGGCTGGCTGTGGCATAGAAGGTTAGGTCATGAGGGCATGCGAAATCTTGATAAGCTTATTAAAGGTGATCATATCCTTGGAGTAAAAGATGTCATATTTGACAAGGATAGACTGTGTAGTGCTTGTCAGGCAGGAAAACAAGTTGGAGGGAGTCATCACGTGAAGAACATCATGACCACAAGAAGACCGCTCGAGCTACTTCACATGGATCTCTTTGGTCCCAATGCCTACTAGAGTCTCGGTGGTAACTCATTTGGTCTAGCAATATTCGATGATTTTTCAAGATTTACGTGGGTGTTCTTTCTTGATGATAAATCGCAGGTCCAAAAGATCTTCAAAAACTTCGCTAGGAAGGCCCAAAATCAATTTGACGTGAATATCAAGAAGGTTTAGAGCAACAACGGAACGGAGTTCAAGAACGCAAATGTGGATACCTTTCTTGACGAAGAAGGGATTTCACACGAGTTCTCGGCTACGTACACACCTCAACAAAATGGAGTTGTTGAGAGGAAGAACCGGACTCTTATTGAGATGGCAAGAATGATGCTTGATGAGTACAAGACTCCAAAACACTTTTGGGCGGAAGCGGTTGAGACAGCTTGTCATGCAACAAATCACTTGTATCTTCACAAGCTACTCGGCAAGACGGCATACGAGCTCCTCACCGGTAACAAACCCCAAGTTGGACACTTTCAAGTATTCGGCTCAAAATGCTACATTCTTGATAAGCATCGTCGTTCTAAATTTGCTCCTAATCTCATGAAGGTTTCCTACTTGGTTATGGCTCAAACTCTCACACTTACCATGTCTACAACAATTTCACCCGAAAGGTTGAAGAGACAGTAGATGTGAAGTTTTATGAATCTAACGGCTCGCAAGTAGAGCAATTGCCAATTGATGTACGAGACAAAGACCCTTCGGAAGCAATCCAAGACTTGTCTATTGGCAAGATTCGTCCAATGGAGGTGAAGGAGAATACCTTGTCCATCCAAGTGGAAGCTTCTACCTCACGACAAGGTGAACCAAGAGTTGACATGGAAGCATCCACAAGTGGGACACACCAAGACGAAGAAAACAAAGAAGTACACCAATATGAACATCAACAACCTCCTTCTCCACCACGACAAGAGAACGACAAGGTCAACAATGAAGAAGGCCAAGAAGAAGGACAAGATGAAGAAGGTGTTCCACCCCGACCCAAGAAAAAGCTCCCACGAGTTCGAGCAACAGTCTCAAGAGATCATCCCGTCGAACAAATCTTCAATGATATTCAAACCGGAAGAATCACTTGCTCTAAAACTCATTTGGCTAATTTTTGTGAACATTATTCATTCATCTCTAGCATTGAACCTATGAAGGTTGAAGAAGCATTGGAAGATCCGGATTGGATAAACACTATGCATGAAGAGCTACACAACTTTGAGAGAAACCAAGTGTGGACATTGGTCGAGAAGCCCGACAACAACCACAACATCATTGGTACCAAATGGGTGTTTCTCAACAAGCAAGATGAAGATGGTCAAGTCATCTGCAACAAAGCACGTCTAGTCGCCCAAGGCTACACTCAAGTCGAAGGTATGGACTATGGTGAGACATATGCCCCCGTTGCTAGACTTGAGTCCATTCGCATCTTACTTGCTTATTCTAATCACCATGATATCACCTTGTACCAAATGGACATTAAAAGTGCTTTTCTAAATGGTGAAATTGAGGAGGAAGTTTATGTTAAGCAACCTCCTGGCTTTGTCAATCCTAAGAAACCTAATCATGTTTACAAACTTCACAAAGCTCTTTATGGTCTTAAACAAGCTCCTAGAGCATGGTATAAATGCTGGACCAAGTTCCTTATTGAAAAAGGCTTTGAGATTGGAAAAATAGATTATACTCTTTTTACTCAAAGGGTTAATGGAGAACTATTTGTGTGCCAAATTTATGTTGATGATATTATATTTGGTTCGACTAACCATCATTTTAGTGAGAAGTCTGGAAAACTAATGTCGGAGAAGTTTGGGATGTCTATGATGAGTGAACTCAAGTTCTTTCTCGGTTTGCAAATCAAGCAAACTAAGGAAGGTACCTTTGTCTCTCAAACAAAGTACACCAAGGACTTATTCAAGAAGTTCAATATGCAAGAATGCAAAGGTATGACTACACCCATGCCTACTAATGGACATCTTGATTTGAACAAAGATGGTGAACCGGTTGATCAAAAGGTTTACCGCTCTATGATTGGTTCATTGTTATATCTATGTGCCTCGCATCCCGATATTATGCTAAGTGTGTGCATGTGTGCACGATATCAAGCGGCCCCTAAAGAATGTCATCTTAAGGCTGTGAAAAGGATAGTGAAATACTTAATACACACACCAAATTTTGGCATTTGGTATCCTAAGAGGTCTTCTTTCGATCTTGTCGGCTACTCCGATTCGGACTATGCCAGAGACAAGGTTGATAGAAAGTCCACTTCGGGTACTTGTCAATTTCTTGGTAGATCTCTTGTGTCTTGGTCCTCCAAGAAACAAAACTCGGTATCCTTATCCACTGCCGAAGCGGAATACATTGCCGCTGGTTCATGTTGTGCTCAATTACTTTGGATGACCCAAACTCTGAAAGATTATGGGATATATGTGAAACATGTTCCATTGCTTTGCGACAATGAGAGTGCTATTAAGATTGCTCACAATCCCATGCAACATTCTCAAACTAAGCATATTGAAGTTCGTTATCATTTCATTCGAGATCATGTTGCTAAAGGGGACATTGATCTTAAGCATGTTCATACCGATAAGCAATTGGCGGATATATTAACCAAACCGCTTGATGAGAAAGTCTTTTGCCATTTGAGAGGAGAATTGAACATCATTGATGCTTCAAACTTGGAGTAGGGACTCCATTTGGATACATGCAAGGCATGAGCCTTTGACTAATCCTTGATATTTCTTTCATGATGCTATTTATATGTCTTGGATATATTTGCACCCTTGCATGCTATCTAACCCTTGTAGGAACTTGGATGAATCTAAATCTATGAGATTGCAACTCACTCACATCTTGATCAATCTCTACATCACCAAGTCTCTCTACACAATGGTGGTTGAAGACAAGGAAGCACGAAACCCTTCAAACATAACCTTCGACAAATTCTATGTTAAGCTTTATGATTATCACTTTGGATACACAAGTTCTCTTCCTTGCAAGACTAACCCATGTAGGAAGATTAACTCAAATTCCAAGTGGTGCTCCCAATTCTTGATGAGATACATCAACCTTGAGCAACCCACACAAGTTCAACTACATGATCAAGATCAACACCACCACCCAAGGTATGTTATTCCATCTTAGAGAAGCTTTACACCAAGTCATGGGTCAAAGCAACTCAACAAGATGTGAATACATCAAGATGCATAAACAGAAAATGGCAACCCCATTTTGAGCTTAAACGATGAGTATGACCTATGATCAAGTGACCTCACTTCACTCCTAAGTCAATATACTCTAACATGGGTGACTTTGTCGCCGACCAATTCTAGATGAAGTTCTCTTGTGTTCCTCCGTGCTCCTGCATTTGTCTCATGCATATTTGTTTCCTTTTTAAAAAACTTCATCTAGATTCCTTTTCTGTTTATTTGTGTTCTACATTCCCTGGATCCAATTCATTGCAAATCTTTCAGCTAATTCCTTGCAAATCCTTGTGAGATTTTAAATGCCTAGTGAGCTGAGGTGACAAGTGTTTTCTCTGTGATGGACTCGGTCACACCAGTTTGTTTCCTTCGGTCCAACCGAATTCTTTCGGCGCCACCGAAGCACACAACTCGGTGCCACCGACTTCACTACAGGAAAGACAGCTTGCCACTTGTTTCTGCATTCTTTTTGCTCCAGCTCCACTCAATAACTCTTGTCCTCTACCAGCATCACATTCGACTTGCTACTTTGCTTTGTGACTCAAGGACCAAACCCATTTGTAATAAAGATCCAGAAGATCCCTTCATGGAAATTGATGTCAAAGGGGGAGAGAGAGATCACATCAAAGCTTAAATAGAGATCACATCAAAGCTTAAGCTTAATCATTTCTATAGGAGGAGAGAATACTCAGGGGGAGAGTGTAAGAAACCCCAGATGCTTGGTGTTCAAGAGGAGAGAAGTCACGTGTCTTTAAGAGGGGAAAGACATGTTCATATTAGATTGTTTACATTAGCTCTGTTTCTTTTCTTTGCTCTGATTTTCTGTTCCCTATCTTCTCCCATTATCCCATGCAAGATTCAGGGGGAGCAAGACATCTAAGGGAAGGAAATCCTTTAATTCATTGCATATCTGTACCTTTGGGGACAGGTCTATATCCAATAGAGTACTCAGTACTCACTCTCTACATGTCATCCCAGTCTTGGTACTTTTGTGGTTTCTTTTGTTTGCTCTGGCTAGTAAATGCATCTGTGTTATCTAACCTTGTTTACTCAGGTTCATTCCTTCCTAAGCCAACTCAAGACCACAAGGTAAGTATATGCATCACAGTCATGTGCATGAGGATTTCTTGCTGATGTACATATTGTTTGCAAGAAGGACTCATGAATATGAAGGTACACTTCCTATACTCACACCATTTGCTCTGATGCATATACCCAAGATACATGTAACACATTGCTTACTCTGTCATGCTTATGCATTCACATGCTCCTATTCCATATTTACATGATTTCATACATATAGGGGGAGCCTATGCATGTTATATGTCTTTCCAAAGCTTTACTTGTTATTCTCTATATATTTATCTAAAGCTTTGATGTATGTTGTCATCAATAACCAAAAAGGGGGAGATTGAAAGCACAAGTGCTCCCTGGGTGATTTTGGTAATTAATGTCAACATATTTCTTGTTGGACTAATGCTTCTATCTAGTATGTTTCAGATAAGTTCAACAATGGAGTGGCATGGACTAGAGGATGTGGAACCCCTTCAAAATGCTGAGGACAAAGGATTGGCTCAAGCTCAAAGCTCAGGACTCTACTTTTTCTATTTTAGTGATCCAAGATCACATTGAGTCCATAGGAAAGCCAATACTATTAAGAGGGGATGAGGTGTTGCTTAATGGCTTGCTTGCTCAAAGTGCTCAGTGATATGGTCCAAAGCCCTCAACTACTTTCTCATCCACATATGTCCCAAACCAAAAGTCAAACTCATCCCCACAGAATCATTCTATCCGGTGCCACCAAGTTCAGTTGACATAGCCACTGCCAAAAACCCTAATCTATTCGGTCTCACCGATGGGATCTCGGTCTCACCGAGATGGGATTGTAATCTCTCTGTTTCCCTTCGTAACGTTTCAGTCAAACTGAGATGAGCGATCGGTCCCACCGAGATTGCAATGCAAACTCTCTGTTTCCCCTTCATAACGTTTCGGTCCAACCGAGATGAGCGAATCGGTCCCACCGAGTTTTCCTAACCAACTCTCTATTAGTCTATTACCAAAATCGGTCTCACCGAGTTTGTGTAATCGGTCTCACTGAGATTAAGTTATGCCCTAACCCTAATGAAATCGGTCCCACCGAGTTGACATGTCGGTCCCACCGAAAATCCTAACGTTCACATTTTGAACTAAATCGGTTTGACCGAGTTTCATGATTCGGTCCCATTGATTTTGGTGATTTGTGTGTAACGGTTAGATTTTGTGTGGAGGCTATATATACCCCTCCACCCACTCTTCATTCGTGGAGAGAGCCATCAGAACATGCCTACACTTCCAACATACATTTTCTGAGAGAGAACCACCTACACTTGTGTTGAGGTCAAGATATTCCATTCCAACCACATAAATCTTGATCTCTAGCCTTCCCCAAGTTGCTTTCCACTCAAATCTTCTTTCCACCAAATCCAAATCCTGTGAGAGAGAGAGTTGAGTGTTGGGGAGACTATCATTTGAAGCACAAGAGCAAGGAGTTCATCATCAACACACCATTTGTTACCTCTTGGAGAGTGGTGTCTCCTAGATTGGCTAGGTGTCACTTGGGAGCCTCCGTCAAGATTGTGGAGTTGAACCAAGGAGTTTGTAAGGGCAAGGAGATCGCCTACTTCATGAAGATCTACCCGAGTGAGGCATGTCCTTCGTGGGCGACGGTCATGGTGGGATAGACAAGGTTGCTTCTTTGTGGACCCTTCGTGGGTGGAGCCCTCCGTGGACTCGCGCAACCGTTACCCTTCATGGGTTGAAGTCTCCATCAACGTGGATGTACGATAGCACCACCTATCGGAACCACGGATAAACAATATCCGTGTCTCCAAATTGTGTTTGCACACTCGAATCCCTTCCCTTTACATTCTTGCAACTTGCATGCTTTACTTTCCGCTGCTCATATATTCTTGTCATGCTTGCTTCATATGTATAGTGAATGTTAAACTTGAGCCAAAATTCCACTTCAACCTAAAGAATTTAAAAACTACAACTTTTCTTGATTAGAGTCTATTCACCCCCTCTAGACTCCACTTCTTGATCCTTTCAATATGAGATTAGTTGAATCCTTGACATCGAGGTTTGACCAATAAGATCTTCTTAGAATATATAGGAACCAATATCGGCATGCATGTCCCGCTATTGGTTATTGACCGTAGAGGTGTCTTGGTCATGTCTGCATAGTTCTCGAACCCGCATGGTTAATGTCTACTATGTAACCTTCTTCTTGTAGACGTTGTTGGGCCTCCAAGTGCGGAGGTTTGTAGGACAGTAGCAAATTTCCCTCAAGTGGATGACCTAAGGTTTATCAATCCATGGGAGGCGTAGGTTGAAGATGGTCTCTCTCAAACAACCTTGCAACCAACTAACAAAGAGTCTCTTGTCCGAACACACCCAATACAATGGTAAACTGTATAGGTGCACTAGTTCGGCGAAGAGATGGTGATACAAGTGCAATATGGATTATAGATATAGGTTTTTGTAATCTAAAAATATGTAAACAGCAAGGTAACTAATGATAAAAGTTAGCACAAATGGTATTGCAATACCAGGAAACAAGGCCTAGGGTTTATACTTTCACTAGTGCAAATTCTCTCAACAATAATAACATAATTGGATCATATAACTATCCCTCAACATGCAACAAAGAGTCACTCCAAAGTCACTAATAGCAGAGAACAAACGAAGAGATTATTGTAGGGTACGAAACCACCTCAAAGTTATTCTTTCTGATCGATCTATTCAAGAGTCTGTAGTAAAATAACACGAAGGTATTCTTTCCATTCGATCTATCATAGAGTTCGTACTAGAATAACACCTTAAGACACAAATCAACCAAAACCCTAATGTCACCTAGATACTCCAATGTCACCTCAAGTATCCACGGGTATGATTATACGATATGCATCACACAATCTCAGATTCATCTATTCAACCAACATAAAGAACTTCAAAGAGTGCCCCAAAGTTTCTACCAAAGAGTCAAGACGAAAACGTGTGCCAACCCCTATGCATAGATTCCCAAGGTCACAGAACCCGCAAGTTGATCTCCAAAAAATACATCAAGTGAATCAATAGAATACCCCATTGTCACCACGGGTATCCCACGCAAGACATACATCAAGTGTTCTCAAATCCTTAAAGACTCAATCCGATAAGATTACTTCAAAGGGAAAACTCAATCCATTACAAGAGAGTAGAGGGGGAGAAACATCATAAGATCCAACTATAATAACAAAGCTCGCTATACATCAAGATCATGCCGAATCAAGAACATGAGAGAGAGAGAGATCAAACACATAGCTATTGGTACATACCCTCAGCCCCGAGGGTGAACTACTCCCTCCTCGTCATGGAGAGCCCCGGGATGATGAAGATGGCCACCGGTGAGGGTTCCCCCCTCCGGCAGGGTGCCGGAATAGGGTCCCGATTGGTTTTTGGTGGCTACAGAGGCTTGCGGCGGCAGAACTCCCGATCTAGGTTATTTTTTGGAGGTTTCTGTATTTATAGGAATTTTTGGCGTAGGTCTCACGTTAGGGGGTTCTCCGAGCCATTCACGAGATAGGGGGCGCGCCCCCACCCTTGTGGGCAGCCCGGGATTCTTCGGGCCCAACTCTTTTACTCTGGGGGCTTCTTTTGGTCCATAAAAAATCATCAAAATTGGCACGTCAATTTGACTCCGTTTGGTATTCCGTTCCTGTAAAACTCAAAAACAAGGAAAAAACAGAAACTAGCACTGGGCTCTAGATTAATAGGTTAGTCCCAAAAATCATATAAAATAGCATATAAATGCATATAAAACATCCTAGATGGATAATATAATAGCATGGAACAATCAAAAATTATAGATACGTTGGAGACGTATCAGCATCCCCAAGCTTAATGCCTGCTCGTCCTCGAGTAGGTAAATGATAAAAATAGAATTTTTGATGTGGAATGCTACCTAGCATAATTTTCAATGTAATTTTCTTTATTGTGGCATGAATGTTCATATCTGAAAGATTCAAGATAAAAGTTTAACATTGACATAAAAATCATAATACTTCAAGCATACTAACTAAGCAATTATGTCTTCTCAAAATAACATGGCGAAAGAAAGTTCATCCCTAAAAAATCATATAGTTTGGTCATGCACCATCTTCGTCACATAAAAATTCTCTCATCATGCACAACCCCGATTACAAGCCAAGCAATTGTTTCATACTTTAGTATTCTCAAACTTTTTCAACTTTCATGCAATACATGAGCGTGAGCCATGGATATAGCACTATGGGTGGAATAGAATATAATAATGGGGGTTGTGTGGAGAAGACAAAAAAGGAGAAAGTCTCACATTGACGCGACTAATCAACGGGCTAGGGATATGCCCATCAATTGATGTCAATGCAAGGAGTAGGGATTGTCATGCAACAGATGCACTAGAGCTATAAATGTATGAAAGCTCAACAAAAGAAACTAAGTGGGTGTGCATCCAACTTGCTTGCTCATGAAGACCTAGGGCATTTGAGGAAGACCATTGTTGGAATATACAAGCCAAGTTCTATAATGAAAAATTCCCAGTAGTATATGAAAGTGACAAAATAAGAGACTCTCTATCATAAAGATCATGGTGCTACTTTGAAGCACAAGTGTGGAAAAGGATAGTAACATTGTCCCTTTTATTTCTTTTTTCTCTTTTTTGGGCCTTTCTTTTTTTGGCCTTTCTTTTTCTTTCTTTCTTTTTTTTATTTTTTTATTTGGGACAATGCTCTATTAATGATGATCATCACACTTCTATTTATTTACAACTCAAAGATTACAAATCGATACTAGAACAAAGTATGACTCTATATGAATGCCTCCGGCTGTGTACCGGAATGGGCAATGAATCAAGAGTGACATGTATGAAATATTATGCATGGTGGCCTTGCCACAAATACGATGTCAACTACATGATCATGCAAGGCAATATGACAATGATGAAGCGTGTCATAATAAATGAAACAGGGGAATGTTGCATGGCAATATATCTCGGAATGGCTATGGAAATGCCATAATAGTTAGGTATGGTGGCTGTTTTGAGGAAGATATAAGGAGGTTTATGTGTGATAGAGCGATCATATCACGGGGTTTGGATGCACCGGCGAAGTTTGCACCAAATATCATGGTGAGAAAAGGCAACGCACGGTACCGAAGAGGCTAGCAATGATGGAAAGGTGAGAGTGCGTATAATCCATGGACTCAATATTAGTCATAAAGAACTCACATACTTATTGCAAAAATCTACAAGTCATCAAAACCAAGCACTATGCTCATGCTCCTAGGGGGATAGATTGGTAGGAAAAGACCATCGCTCATCCCTGACCGCCACTCATAAGGATGATAATCAAAGAACACCTCATGCTTCAAATTTGTCACACAAAGGTTACCATACGTGCATAATACGGGACTTGCAAACCTTAACATAAGTATTTCTCAATTTCACAATTTCTCAACTAGCACGACTCTAATATCACTACCTTCATATCTGAAAACAATCATCAAGTGTCAAACTTCTCATAGTATTCAATGCACTCTATATGGAAGTTTTTATTATACCCATCTTGGATGCTCATCATATTAGGACTAATTTTATAACCAAAGAAAATTACCATGATATTTAGGACTCTCAAAATAATATAAGTGAAGCATGATAGATCAACAATTTCTTCAAAATAAAACCACCGCCGTGCTCGAAAAGGATATAAGTGAAGCACTAGAGCATATGACAAACTACTCCGAAAGATATAGGTGAAGATCAATGAGTAGCCGAATAATTATGCAACTATGTGAAGACTCTCTAATATTTGAGAATTTAAGATCTTGGTATTTTATTCAAACAGCAAGCAAAACAAAATAAAATAAAATGACGCTCCAAGCAAAACACATATCATGTGGTGAATAAAAATATAGCTCCAAGTAAAGTTACCGATGAACGAAGACGAAAGAGGGGATGCCTTCCGGCGCATCCCCAAGCTTAGGCTCTTGGCTGTCCTTGAATATTACCTTGGGGTGCCTTGGGCATCCCCAAGCTTAGGCTCTCGCCACTCCTTATTCCATAGTCCATCGAATCTTTACCCAAAACTTGAAAACTTCACAACACAAAACTTAACAGAAAACTCGTAAGCTCCGTTAGTATAAGAAAATAAATCACCACTTAGGTACTATTGTGAACTCATTCTAAATTCATATTGGTGTAATATCTACTTTATTCCAACTTCTCTATGGTTCATACCCTCCGATACTACTCATAGATTCATCAAAACAAGCAAACAACACATGGAAAACAGAATCTGTCAAAAACAGAACAGTCTGTAGTAATCTGGTAACTTTCCATACTTCTGTAAATCCAAAAATTCTACAAAATTATGAAAATCTGAGAAATTTGCGTACCAATCCAGAGCAAAAAGAATCAGATCAAAAGCATGTTTCTTTGAATTATCAAAACTAATTTACAGGGCGCAAAAGTTTCTGATTTTTAGCAGGATCAACATAACTATCACCGTAAGCTATCCTAAAGGTCTTACATGGAAATTTATTGAAACAAAAGCTATAAACATGATTAATACAGTAGCTTAATCATGTAAACACTCAAAAACATAAGGGGTAAATATTGGGTTGTCTCCCAACAAGCGCTTTTCTTTAATGCCTTTTAGCTAGGCATGATGATGACAATGATGCTCACATAAAAGATAAGAATTGAAACATAACGAGAGCATCATGAAGAATATGACTAGCACATTTAAGTCTAACCCACTTCCTATGCATAGGTATTTTGTGAGCAAACAACTTATGGGAACATGAAACAACTAGCATAGGAAGGTGAAACAAGCAAATCTTCAAGATTTTCAACACATAGAGAGGAAACTTGATATTCTTGCAATATGTAGAAGCATATGATCCTATCTCATATAACCAGCACATAAAGCATTCTTTTCATGATCTACTTGCATAGAAATTTTACTACTCTCCACATAAGCAAATTTATTCTCATCAATAGTAGTGGGAGCAAACTCAACAAAATAACTATCATGTGAAGCATAATACAATTGAAAATTAAAATCATGATGACAAGTTTCATGGTTATCTTTATTCTTTATAGCATACATTTCATCACAATAATCATCATAAATAGGAGGCATGCTTTCATCATAATAAATTTTCTCATCAAAACTTGGGACTAAACATATCATCTTCATCAAACATAGCATCCCCAAGCATGTGGCTTTGCATATCATTAGCATCATGGGTATTCAAAGAATTAATACTAACAACATTGCAATCATGCTCATCATCAACATATTTTATGCCAAGCATTCTATGTAATTCTTATTCTAGTACTTGAGCACAATTTTCCTTCCCATAATTTTCACGAAAGACATTAAAAAGATGAAGCATATGAGGCCCCCTTAATTCCATTTTTTGTAGTTTTCTTTTATAGACTAAACTAGTGATAAAACAAGAAACTAAAAGATTTGATTGCAAGATCTAAAGATATACCTTCAAGCACTCACCTCCCCGGCAAAGGCGCCAGAAAATAGCTTGATGTCTACTACGCAACCTTCTTCTTGTAGACGTTGTTGGGCCTCCAAGTTCAGAGGTTTGTAGGACAGTAGCAAATTTCCCTCAAGTGGATGACCCAAGGTTAATCAATCCGTGGGAGGCGCATGTTGAAGATGGTATCTCTCAAACAACCCTGCAACCAAATAACAAAGAATCTCTTCTGTCCCCAAAACACCCAATACAATGGTAAATTGTATAGGTGCACTAGTTCGGTGAGGAGATGGTGATACAAGTGCAATACGGATGATAGATATAGGTTTTTGTAATCTGAAAATATAAAAAGAACAAGGTAACTAATGATAAAAGTGAGCACAAACGGTATTGCAATGCTAGGAAACAAGGCCTGGGGTTCATACTTTCACTAGTGCAAGTTCTCTCAACAATAATAACATAATTGGATCATATAACTATCCCTCAACATGCAACAAAGAGTCACTTCTAAGTCACTAATAGCAAAGAACAAACGAAGAGATTATTGTAGGGTACGAAGCCACCTCAAAGTTATTCTTTCTGATCGATCTATTCAATAGTCCGTAGTAAAATAACATGAAGTTATTCTTTCCGTTCGATCTATCATAGAGTTCGTACTAGAATAACACCTTAAGACACAAATCAACCAAAACCCTAATGTCACCTAGATACTCCAATGTCACCTCAAGTATCCACGGGTATGATTATATGATATGCATCACACAATCTCAGATTCATCTATTCAACCAACATAAAGAACTTCAAAGAGTGCCCCAAAGTTTCTACCGAAGAGTCAACACGAAAACGTGTGCCAACCCCTATGCATAGATTCCCAAGGTCACGAAACCCGCAAGTTGATCTCCAAAACATACATCAAGTGAATCAATAGAATACCCCATTATCACCACAGGTATCCCATGCAAGACATACATCAAGTGTTCTCAAATCCTTAGAGACTCAATCCGATAAGATAACTTCAAAGGGAAAACTCAATCCATTACAAGAGAGTAGAGGGGGAGAAACATCATAAGATCCAACTATAATAACGAAGCTCGTGATACATCAAGATCGTGCGGAATCAAGAACACGAGAGAGAGAGAGAGATCAAATACATAGCTATTGGTACATACCCTCAGCCCTGAGGGTGAACTACTCCCTCCTCGTCATGGAGAGCCCCGGGATGATGAAGATGGCCATCGGTGAGGGTTCCCCCCTCCGACAGGGTGCCAGAACAGGGTCCTGATTGGTTTTTGGTGGCTACAGAGGCTTGCGGCGGCGGAACTCCCGATCTAGGTTATTTTTTGGAGGTTTCTGTTTTTATAGGAATTTTTCGCGTAGGTCTCACGTCAGGGGGGGTCCCCGAGCTGTCCACGAGATAGGGGGCGCGCCCCCCATCCTCGTGGGCATCCCGGGACTCTTCTGGCCCAACTCTTTTACTCTGGGGGCTTCTTTTGGTCCATAAAAATTCATCAAAAATTGGCACGTCAATTGGACTCCGTTTGCTATTCCTTTCCTGTAGAACTCAAAAACAAGGAAAAACATAAACTGGCACTGGGCTCTAGATTAATAGGTTAGTCCCAAAAATCATATAAAATAGCATATAAATGCATATAAAACATCCTAGATGGATAATATAATAGCATGGAACAATCAAAAATTATAGATACATTGGAGACGTATCAAGGATCTACACACTTAACATTTGGTGACGATATAAGTATAGTTGAGTCATTATGGTGGTTACCGAAGGTTGTTCGGAGTCCCGGATGAGTTCCCGGACATGACGAGGAACTCCGAAATGATCCGGAGGAGAACATCGATATATAGGACGAAGGGTATTGGAGTCCGGAATTGTTCTGGGGGTACCGGGTGATGACGAGCATGACCGAAAGGGGTTTTGGGGGGCCCCGGCAAGTGTTGGGGGGCTCATGGGCCAAGGGGAGGGGTCAAACCAGCCAACTGAGGGGTTGTGCACCCCCTCACCCGATCCCACGTAACCAAAAGGGGTGAGGTCGCCCCCCTAGGGCAGCCAACCCCTTTTCCTTGGGGGCTAAGGCTCTCGGGGGTGGAGGCGCCCAAAACCCATCTAGGGTTTCCCCTTGTGGCCGCCACCACCTAGATGGGATATAGGGCGCCCCCTCCTCCTCCCTTCCCCCTATATATAGAGAGGTAGAGAGAGGGCAGCCGCACCCCTTCAGCACATCTCCACACCACGGTGTTGCCCCTCCTCTCCCTTGTAGCCATCTTCCTCTGTGTAGTGCTTAGCGAATTGATACATCTCCAACGTATCTATAATTTTTTATTGTTCCATGATGTTTTATTATCAATCTTGGATGTTTTATAATATTTTAATAGTCATTTTATATCATTACTAACCTATTGACATAGTGCCAAGTGCCAGTTGCTATTTTTTCCATGTTTTTTACATCACAGAAAATCAATACTAGACGGAGTCCAAATGCCACAAAACTCCACGATGATGTTTTATGGGCCATATGGAAGATGTTGGGCCCTGGTTGCACCTGGAGGAGTCCCGTGGAGGGGACAACCCACCAGGGCACGCCAGGAGGCCCAGGCACGCCCTGGTGGGTTGTGCCCACCTCGGGTGCCCCTGGACCGCCTCTTTGCTCTATAAATACCCCAAAAATACCATAACCCTAGAAGCATCGATGAAATATTCACCCAGCCGCCGCAGAGTCCAGAACCACCAGATCCAATCTAGACACCATCTCGGATGGGGTTCACCACCTCCATTGGTGCCTCTTCGATGATGCGTGAGTAGTTCTTTGTAGACCTTCAGGCCCGTAGTTAGTAGCTAGATGGCTTTCTCTCTCTCGCTGAATTCTCAATACAATGGTCTCTTGGAGATCCATATGATGTAACTCTTTTTGCGGTGTGTTTGTTGGGATCTGATGAACTTTGAGTTTATGATCAGTCATTTTTTATATCCATGAAAGTTATTTGAGTTTCTTTGATCTCTTATATGCATGATCTCTTATAGCCTCGTATTTCTTCTCCAGTATTTGGGTTTTGTTTGGCCAACTTGATCTATTTATCTTGCAATGGGAAGAGGAGCCCGGTAGTGGGTACGATATTACGGTGCTTGATCCCAGTGACAGAAAGGGAAGCAACACGTATGTATCGTTGCTACTAAGGATAAAAATATGGGATCTATATCTAATGTAATAGATAAATGGGTCTTGTCTACATCATGTCACCGTTCTTATTCCATTACTCCGTTTTCCCATGAACTTAATACACTTGCATGCTGGATAGCGGTCGATGTGTGGAGTAATAGTAGTAGATGCAGGCAGGAGTCGGTCTACTAATCTTGGACGTGATGCCTATGTAATGATCATTGCCTGGATATCGTCATAATTATTTGAGGTTCTATCAATTGCCCAACAGTAATTTGTTTACCCACCATTTGCTATCTTTCTCGAGAGAAGCCACTAGTGAAACCTACGGCCCCCAGGTCTTCTTCCTCATATATTTGCTTGCGATCTAATTTTACTTTGCATTTTTATTCAGATCTATTAAACCAAAAATACAAAAATACTTTGCTGCACTTTATTTGATTTGTGATCTATTATTTCAATCTGCTACAAATTTCTGGCATTGTTACCCGAAAGGGATTGACAACCCCTTTAACACGTCGGGTTGCGAGGTGTTGTTATTTGTGTGCAGGTGTTGTTTACGTTGTGTTGCTTCGTTCTCCTACTGGTTTGATAACATTGGTCTCTTCACTGAGGGAAATACCTACCGTCATTGTGATGTATCATCCCTTCCTCTTTGGGGAAATACCGATGTAGTCCTAGCAGACAGGAGCTTTTCTCGCGTTATAGTCAAAGAGCTATCAAAAGAAATTTCTGGAGCCGTTGCCGGGCAGGATCTTCAACATAACCAGGTTCCGAATCACAAATCTCATCTCCTCGCAATTTACATTATTTTCCATTTGCTGTTGGGGAACGTAGTATTTCAAAAAAATCCTATGATCACGCAAGATCTATCTAAGGGAAGCATAGCAATGAGTGGGAGAGTGTGTCCATGTACCCTCGTAGACCGAAAGCGGAAGCGTTAAGTAACACGGTTGATGTAGTCGAACGTCTTCGCGATCCAGCCGATCAACTACCGAACACACGGCACCTCCGCGATCTGCACACATTCAGCTCGGTGACGTCCCTCGAACTCAAGATCCAGCTGAGGTCGAAGGAGAGTTTCGTCAGCACGACGGCGTGATGACGATGATGATGTAGTTACTGATGCAGGGCTTTGCCTAAGCACTATGAAAATATGATCAAGGTGGAAATCTGTGGAGGGGGCACCGCACACGGCTAAGAAATCAACTTGTGTGTCTATGGGGTTTCCCCCTCCCCCGTATATAAAGGAGGGGAGGAGGGGGCCGGCGGGCCTCATGGGGCGCGCCCCAAGGGGGGGAAGCCTACTCCTACTAGGAGTAGGTTCCTCCCTTTCCTAGTCCAACTAGGGAGGGGAAGGAAGGGAAGAGGGAGAGAAGGAAAGAGGGGCGGCCCCCCTCCCAATTCGGATTGGGCTTGGGGGGCCGCGCCCTGCATTCCCTAAACGGCACCCGTTGCACCCGCTATAGGCATCTGCGCAAACAGGCGCACACCTCTCCCTCATTCATGCGTCTTCTTGGGCCGGCCCATAGTCCCTTCTTTTTTTGTTGTAAAGCACAAAAATGCAATTGCTTCGGGCAGAAATCGAACCCACGACCTCCTCTTCATTCACACCATACTCTAACCACCACACCTGTCCTACCTCATGTGAACAAGAATATCTTCTCCACCGTTTTCTTCTCATGTCTATTTTTTTTCATTTTTCTTGTTTATTCGGAATGGTTTTGTATGATGTTTTTTTTCTTTTGTTCATTTGAATGGACTATTTTTCGTATTGATGAAATTTTCCAAAATCGATGAACTTTTTTAAAAATCAAAGAACTTTGTTCCAAATTAGATGAACATTTTTTTGAATTGGTGACCTTTTTCCAAAATTGATGAACTTTTTTCAAATTCGATGAACTTTTTCTAAAATTTGATGAACTTTTTTCGAATTTGATGAACTTTTTCCAAATTCGATGAACTCTTTTCCAAAAGTGAAGAACTTTTTTCAAATTCGATGATTTTTTGAAAGTTGAAAAAAAAATCAAATTTGTGAACTATTTTTCAAATTGATTTTTTTGAACTTTTTTTAAATCGATGAACTTTTTTGAAAAATGATAAACTCTTTTTAAAAATCGATGAACTTTTTGTTCAAAATCAATGAACTTTTTTCAGATTTTTTGGAAGTTTTTAAATAGAGATGAACATTTTCAGATTTTGTGAACTTCTTTTCTAGTTCGTGATTATTTTATAAACATGTGGACTTTCGAAAAATATCACATTTTTGTCAAAAGAAATGACGTTTTTATAAAATGTTTTCACAAAATTCAAAAATCTATGCGGCTACCGAGTTTTGTTCTTATATGTGCTCGCGCTGGAATGGTTCACATATCCATAGTACCTCGAGTGGTTAGCAAACCACTTACTAGAGGTAATGGTCGCGAGTTCGATTCCACGTGCAGCGCCATATTTTCTGAAATTTCTTTTTTCACGCTATTGTGTGTTCGTGGGCCTGGCCCATACCAGCAGGCGCGTGGGCGCCAGAAACTCCAACCGGTGCTGAAGGCGCCGGTTAGGAGCTCCCGCCGTGCCCCTCCACTTGGCCGCCTCCTCCTCTCTTCCACTATGGCCCATTAAGGCCCATTGACCCCCCCGGGGGCTTCCGGTAACCCCCCGATACTCCGATAAATACTCGATACACCTCGGAACCCTTCTGGTGTCCGAATATAGTCATCCAATATATCAATCTTTATGTCTCGACCATTTCGAGACTCCTCGTCATGTTCGTGATCTCATCCGGGACTCCGAACTTCCTTCGGTACATCAAAACACATAAACTCATAATACCGATCGTCATCGAACATTAAGTGTGCAGACCCTACGGGTTCGAGAACTATGTAGACATGACCGAGACTCATCTCCGATCAATAACGAATAGCGGAACCTGGATGCTCATATTGGTTCCTACATATTCTGCGAAGATCTTTACCGGTCAAACTGCATAACAACATACGTTGTTCCCTTTGTCATCGGTATGTTACTTGCCCGAGATTCGATCGTTGGTATCATCATACCTAGTTCAGTCTCGTTACCGGCAAGTCTATTTACTCGTTCCGTAGTTCATCATCTCGCAACTAACTCATTAGTCACATTGCTTGCAAGGCTTATAGTGATGTGCATTAACGAGAGGGCCCAGAGAAACCTCTTCGACAATCAGAGTGACATATCCTAATCTAGATCTATGCCAACTCAACAAACACCATCGAAGACACCTATAGAGCATCTTTATAATCACCCAGTTACGTTGTGACATTTGATATCACACTAAGTGTACCTCCGGTATTCAGGAGTTGCATAATCTCATAGTCACAGGAATATGTATAAGTCATGAAGAAAGCAATAGCAATAAACTAAACGATCATAGTGCTAAGCTAATGGATGGGTCAAGTCAATCACATCATTATCTAATGATGTGATCCTGTTCATCAAATGACAACTCATGTCTATGGCTAGGAAACATAACCATCTTTGATTAACAAGCTAGTCAAGTAGAGGCATACTAGTGACACTCTATTTGTCTATGTCTTCACACATGTACTAAGTTTCCAGTTAATACAATTCTAGCATGAATAATAAACATTTATCATGATATAAGGAAATACAAATAACAACTTTATTATTTCCTCTAGGGCATATTTCCTTCATTTGCCTCTCGTTTTCCTCTCCCCCACTTCACAAAAAAATTCTGTTTTATTCGCCTCTCTTTTTCACTGATCTCGTGTCTTTAGTCCTGATGGCTAGCGTCCCTAATCCTCCTTTGTCACCAGATTTTGAAGTTCTTTACTTCAAGCAAAGACAAGGAGAAAATTTGAAAGATGCCTGGTATAGGCTTATAGAATCGTATCGTGTTTCCAATCTAAAGGGGGATGCTAAGGTTTTGCTTCATAATTTTTACATAGTGTTAGCTTTTCATCATAGACAACTTCTCGATTTTGCCGCTAAAGGAAATTTTATTGAACTTGATGCAAATGCTGCATATGAAATTTTGGGAGGAATTTTGGGAATTCCTCCTCAAAATAAGGGGTTTTCCTTTACCCCTGAGGGAGTTCAAATGTTGGACGAACTTGGTGATTTGCATAAACATATGGTAGAAATACAAAAATACAATGAACCCCTCAAGCACCTCAATGGTAGTATCAATCGCATGAATACTTTGATTACTCTTTGCAACAAGCGATTTGATATTTTGGATCTTAAGATGGTTTCTTTTCCGGAGAATTTAGGGAAGCGTAAAGAGCCTCCCAGGTTTTAGAAACCCCTTACAAAAGTTGCCAAAACTTTGGAAGACAAAACTTAGATCCTTGCTTTATATGCCTAGCTAAGGGCGTAAAACTATAGCGCTTGTTGGGAGGCAACCCAATGAATAAAATTTATTTTTGCTTTTTGTTTTGTGTTCTTGAGTGTTAGCACAATTATGCTACTGTTATGATTTTTTGTGTGTTTTAATTTGTGTTTGTGCCAAGTAGAACCGATAGGATCTTCTTGGGTGATAGTTGTTTGATCTTGCTGAAAAAGACAGAAAATTTGCGCTCACAAAAATAATTCTCATTTTTATCAGAAAGAGATTTTGCCCTGATTATTTTTGCAGAAGGTTAATATACAAATTATCTAGGTATTCCAATTTGTTTCATAATTTTTGGATTTCCAGAAGTTTTTGTTTAAGTCAGATTTCTACAGACTGTTCTGTTTTGACATATTCTATTTTCTTTGTGTTGTGTGCTTATTTTGATGGCTCTATGGTTTTCTTTGATGAGTTTTCGCCATAGAGAAGTTGGAATACAATATATATAATACAAAAACAAAATATGAATTGGTTTGACACAGTACTTATAGTAGTGGTTTACTTCCTTACACTAACGGATCTCACAAAGGTTTTGTTGAGTTTTGTGTGATTGAAGTTTTCAAGTTTTGGGTTATCTTACGATGGATGAAAGAAGGATAGAAGAGCATAAGATTGGGGATGCCCCCGCATCCCAAGATATTATCCAAGAATGAGCAACCAACTAAGCTTGGGGATGCCCCCGAGTGGCATCCCTTCTTTCTTCTAACGACCATCGGTATTTTACTCAAGGCTATATTTTTATTCGTCACATGATATGTGTTTTGCTAGGTGTCAGTGTCAAAACCGGCAGATCTCGGGTAGGGGGTCCCAAACTGTGCATCTAAGGTTCGAAGGTAATAGGAGGCAAGGAACACAACGTTTACCCAGGTTCGAGCCCTCTTTATGGAGGTAATACCCTACTTCATGCTTGATTGACTTTGATGAGTATAGGGGTCACAAGAGTTGATCTACCTCGAGATCGTGATGGCTGAACCCTAGATGTCTAGCCCGCATGATTATGATTGCCTTTAAAGACTAAACCCTCCGGTTTATATGGACACTGGAGGGGGCTAGGGTTATATAGAGTCGGTTTACGGAGAAAGGAATCTTCATATCC
>NC_057809.1:420769779-420798488 GCF_018294505.1 Triticum aestivum
GGGGGGAGGGAGTCTTCTATCTTGTACCTTCACGGCCCATCAGTCTGAGCCACATCACATAGCCCGTATGCTTGGGGACCCCCTAATCTAGGACTCCCTCAGTAGCCCTTGAACCAGGCTTCAATGACGATGTGCCCGGCGCGCAGATTGTCTTTGGCATTGCAAGGTGGGTTCCTCCTCCGAATACTCCAAAGAAGTTGATCAAAAGAACTATATCTAGCTCTGTACAATAGTCACAACCTTGAATCACAAGGGAAAATACTTAAGCAAAAATAAGTTCTGTCTTCTGACAACTTTACTGTTGGGACGTCGCGTCCGGCCACTTCATTATTTCAAATCGTTTTTTGACCTCTGCTACCTCTTGAGCTTGCGTTGGATTTCCCCAAAGAGGAGAGGATGATGCAGCAAAGTAGCGTAAGTATTTCCCTCAGTTTTTGAGAACCAAGGTATCAATCCTGTAGGACGCTACGCACGAGTCCCTCGTACCTACACAAAAACAATAGCTTAACGCAACCAACGCAATTAGGGGTTGTCAATCCCTTCACGGTCACTTACGAGAGTGAGATCTGATAGAGATGATAGATAATACTTTTGGTATTTTTGGTATAAGGATGCAAGGTAAAATAAAAGGCAAAATAGAAAACAAAGCAATAATAAAGTGATTGGAGATTGATATGATGAGAATAGACCCGGGGGCCATAGGTTTCACTAGTGGCTTCTCTTAAGAGCATAAGTATTTCTACGGTGGGTGAACAAATTACTCTTGAGCAATTGATAGAATTGAGCATAGTTATGAGAATATCTAGGTATGATCATGTATATAGGCATCACGTCTGAGACAATTAGACGGACTCCTGCCTGCATCTACTACTATTACTCCACTCATCGACCGCTATCCAGCATGCGTCTAGAGTATTAAGTTAATGAAAACAGAGTAACGCCTTAAGCAAGATGACATGATGTAGAGGAATAAATTCATACAATATGATAAATACCTCATCTTGTTATCCTCGATGGCAACAATACAATACGTGCCTTGCTGCCCCTTCTGTCACTGGATAAGGACACCGCAAGATTGAACCCAAAGCTAAGCACTTCTCCCATTGCAAGAAAAACCAATCTAGTAGGCCAATCCAAACTGATAATTCGAAGAGACTTGCAAAGATAACCAATCATACAAATAAGAATTCAGAGAAGATTCAAATATTGTTCATAGATAATCTTGATCATTAACCCACAATTCATCGATCTCAACAAACACACCGCAAAAAGAAGATTACATCGAATAGATCTCCATGAGAGAGGGGGAGAACTTTGTATTGAGATCCAAAAAGAGAGAAGAAGTCATCTAGCTACTAACTATGGACCCGAAGGTCTGAGGTAAACTACTCACACTTCATCGCAGAGGCTATGGTGATGATGTAGAAGCCCTCCGTGATGGATGCCCCCTTCGGCGGAGGTCCGGAACAGGCCCCAAGATGGGATCTCGTGGGTACAGAAGGTTGCGGCGGTGGAATTAGGTTTTTGGCTCCGTATCTGATCGTTTGGGGGTACATAGGTATATATAGGAGGAAGGAGTATGTCGGTGGAGCTTCGAGGGGCCCATGAGGCAGGGGGCACGCCCTAGGGGGGCGCCCTCCACCCTCGTGACCGCCTCGTGGCTTTCTTGATGGAGGGTCCAAGTCTCCTGGATCATATCTGATGAGAAAATCACGTTCCTGAAGGTTTCATTCCGTTTGGACTCCGTTTGATATTCCGTTTCTTCGAAACACTGAAATAGGCAAAAACCAGCAATTCTGGGATGGGCCTCCGGTTAATAGGTTAGTCCCAAAAGTAATATAAAAGTGGAAAATAAAGCCCAATATAGTCCAAAACAGTAGATAATATAGCATGTAGCAATCAAAAGTTATAGATACGTTGGAGACGTATCAGGCATCCCCAAGCTTAATTCCTTCTCGTCCTCGAGTAGGTAAATGATAAAAAAGAGAATTTTTTATGCGGAGTGCTACTTGGCATAATTTCAATCTAAATCTTCTCAATTGTGGTATGAATATTCAGATCCGAAAGATTCAAGACAAAAGTTCATATTGACATAAAAATAATAATACTTCAAGCATACTAACAAAGCAATTATGTCTTCTCAAAATAACATGGCCAAAGAAAGTTATCCCTACAAAATCATATAGTCTGGCTATGCTCTATCTTCACCACACAAAGTATTTAAATCATGCACAACCCCGATGACAAGCCAAGCAATTGTTTCATACTTTAACATTTTCAAAACTTTTTCAATCTTCACGCAATACATGAGCGTGAGCCATGGATATAACACTATATGTGGAATAGAATGGTGGTTGTGGAGAAGACAAAAAGAGGGGAAGATAGTCTCACATCAACTAGGCGTATCAATGGGCTATGGAGATGCCCATCAATAGATATCAATGTGAGTGAGTAGGGATTGCCATGCAACGGATGCACTAGAGCTATAAGTATATGAAAGCTCATCAAAAGAAACTAAGTGGGTGTGCATCCAACTCGTTTGCTCACGAAGACCTAGGGCATTTTGAGGAATCCCATCATTAGAATATACAAGCCAAGTTCTATAATGAAAAATTCCCACTAGTATATGAAAGTGACAAAATGAGAGACTTAATCATGAAGATCATGGTGCTACTTTGAAGCACAAGTGTGCTAAATGGATAGTAGCATTGTCCCTTCTCTCTTTTTTCTCTCATTTTTTTATTTGGGCCTTTTTTCTTTTTTTATGGCCTCTTTTTTTCTTTTTTTTCTTCTTCGTCCGGAGTCTCATCCCGACTTGTGGGGGAATCATAGTCTCCATAATCCTTTCCTCACTTGGGACAATGCTCTAAAAATGATGATCATCACACTTTTATTTTTCTTACAACTCAATACTTAGAACAAAATATGACTCTATGTGAATGCCTCCGGCGGTGTATCGGGATATGCAATGAATCAAGAGTGACATGTATGAAAGAATTATGAACAGTAGCTTTGCCACAAATACGATGTCAACTACATGATCACGCTAGCAATATGACAATGATGGAGCATGTCATAATAAACGGAATGGTGGAAAGTTGCATGGCAATATATCTCGGAATGGCTATGGAAATGCCATAATAGGTAGGTATGGTGGCTGTTTTGAGGAAGGTATATGGTGGGTGTATGATACCAGCGAAAGGTGTGTGGTATTGGAGAGGCTAGCAATGGTGGAAGGATGGGAAAAGTGCATAAAATCCATGGACTCAACATTAGTCATAAAGAACTCATATAATTATTGCAAAAATCTAGAAGTTATCAAAGCAAAGTATTACGTGCATGATCCTAGGGGGATAGATTGGTAGGAAAAGACAATCACTCATCCCCGACCGCCACTCATAAGGAAGACAATCAATAAATAAATCATGCTCCGACTTCATCACATAACGGTTCACCATACGTGCATGCTACGGGAATCACAAACTTTAACACAAGTATTTCTTAAATTCACAACTACTCAACTAGCATAACTCTAATATCACCATCTTCATATCTCAAAACAATTATCAAGCATCAAACTTTTCTTAGTATTCAACGCACTCAAAAGAAAGTTTCACAAATCTTGAATACCAAGCATATTATTATTATGCAATTTACCATGCTATTTAAGACTCTCAAAATAATCTAAGTGAAGCATGAGAGATCAATAGTTTCTTTAAAACAAATCCACCACCGTGCTCTAAAAGATCTAAGTGAAGCACGTAGAGCAAAATTGTAAAGCTCAAAAGATATAAGTGAAGCACATAGAGTAAAACTATATAGCTCAAAAGGTATAAGTGAAGCACATAGAGTATTCTATCAAATTCCAATTCATGTATGGCTCTCTCAAAAGGTGTGTACAGAAAGGATGATTATGGTAAACTAAAAACAAAGACTCAAATAATACAAGACACTCCAAGCAAAACACATGTCATGTGGTGAATAAAAATATAGCTCCAAGTAAAATTACCGATGGAAGTAGACGAAAGAGGGGATGCCTTCCGGGGCATCCCCAAGCTTTGACTTTTTGGTGTCCTTGGATTATCTTGGGGGTGCCATGGGCATCCCCAAGCTTAGGCTCTTTCCACTCCTTGTTCCATAATCCATCAAAAGATTTCACCCAAAACTTGAAAACTTCACAACACAAAACTCAACAGAAATCTCGTGAGCTCCGTTAGCGAAAGAAAACAAAAGACCACTTCATGGTACTGTAATGAAATCATTATTTATTTATATTGGTGTTAAACCTACTGTATTCCAACTTCTCTATGGATTATAAACTATTTTACTAGCCATAGATTCATCAAAATAAGCAAACAACACACGAAAAACAGAATCTGTCAAAAACAGAACAGTCTGTAGTAATCTGTAACTAACGCAAACTTCTGGAACTCCAAAAAATCAGACAAAATAGGAAGACCTAGGAAATTTGTTTATTTATCAGCAACAATTGGAATAAGTATTTTATCGCGTTCTGGTGATTTTTAACAATTGTTTTCGTGAACAGAAAGTTTCTGGAAATTACAGCAAGATCAAATAACAATCATCCAAGAAGATCCTATAGGTTTAACTTGGCACAAACACTAATTAAAAGATAAAACCACATCTAAAAATAAGGTAGATTGATTATTTATTCCTAAATAGAAGCAAAAACAAAAAAACTAAAAATAAAATTGGGTTGCCTCCCAACAAGCGCTATCGTTTAACGTCCCTAGCTAGGCATTGATAATTTTAATGATGCTCACATGAAAGACAAGAATTGAAGTGCAAAGAGAGCATCATAAAACACGTGACAAACACATCTAAGTCTAAGATACTTCCTATGCATAGGCATCTTATAGGCAAACGAATTATCATAGAAAGCAAAAACTAGCATATGCAAAGAAGCGGAAAGAAACAATAGCAATCTCAACACAACGATAGGTAATTTATTATCATGAAAATTTCTACGACCATATTTTCCTCTCTCATAATAATTTCATGTGGGATCATAAGAAAATTCAACAAAATAGCTATCACATAAAATATTTTCAACACGATCCACATGCATGCAAAGTTGACATTCTTCCGAAATAGTGGGCTTAACATTAACTAAAGTCATGACCTCTCCAAACCCACTTTTATCAAAAATTTCATAAGATTAAATAATCTCCAAATATGTGGGATCTAAAGTTGACACTCTTCCAAACCCACTTTCAATATTATCACAAACAATATTATCAATCTCATATTCATCATGGGGATTAAATAAATTTTTTAAGATCATAAGAAGAATCACCCCAATCACGATCATTGCAACAAGTAGTAGACATAGCAAAACTAGCATCCCCAAGCTTAGGGTTTTGCATATTATTAGCACAATTGACATCAAGAGAATTTATAGTAAAATCATTGAAATCATGCTTTTCATCGAGGGAACTATCAAGCATGGGTGCAATAGCAACGATCTCATTTTTAACATAAGGAACTATAGTAAATTCGTTTTCATAAATATTGGCATCATGGCCAAAAGAATAGCAAGCATCATGTTCATCAAGGGATATTTCAATCAAATCATCGGAATCATCATTATCTATAGATTCATGCATATCATTATTTTCTTCCAAAGCAATGGTCATTCTTTCAATAAATTCTTGGACATAGACATTATGAGCAAGGTTTTCATTGCAATATTTAAGTATGATGGAATTTTCAGATTTGTTGAGAGTAAAATCATACTTTTCAATCAAAGAAGAAACTTCATGAGCACCCTTAAAAACGACAAATTCTTCAATTTGTTCGATATCATAGTAACTATAAACACCCTTTGCATAAGAAGATAAGATTTCATTATCATTGAACTCACATAGGTAGGGAAGGTGTTTTTAGGGTTCTTAGAGTAACAAGTAAAATCACACATTTCACAAAGATTCCAAGCATAGCATAGCAAACTATTTATATGATACCGTAAGAGCTTCCCTTTTTCAGACAAACGATGACGCACAAAATGAGCATGCTCATCTAAAGATTTCCCATCAACTAGGCTAGTTGGGATTTCAGCACAAGCACATAAGGATTGAAGATGATCCAAGTAGAACACTTTAAGTGGATCCATATCAATAGATTTTCAACAAACAAAGATGCAAGCATATAGAAGGCATGAGGAAACACAAACATAGATACATATGGGAAGAAGGCGAACAGAAAAGAGAGGGCGAATAAAACGGCAAGGGTGAAGTGGGGGAGAGGAAAACGAGAGGCAAATGGCAAATAATGTAGTGCGAGAGATAGGATTGCGATGGGTACTTGGTATGTTGACTTCTGCGTAGACTCCCCGACAACGGTGCTAGAAATTCTTCTTGTTACCTCTTAAGCTTGCGTTGGATTTCCCCGAAGAGGAGAGGATGATGCAGCAAAGTAGCGTAAGTATTTCCCTCAGTTTTTGAGAACCAAGGTATCAATCCAGTAGGAGGCTACGCGCGAGTCCCTCGTACCTACACAAAAACAATAGCTCAACGCAACCAACGCGATTAGGGGTTGTCAATCCCTTCACGGTAACTTACGAGAGTGAGATCTGATAGAGATGATAGATAATATTTTTGGTAGTTTTGGTATAAAGATGCAAGGTAAAATAAAAGGCAAAATAGAAAACAAAGCAATAATAAAGTGATTGGAGATTGATATGATGAGAATAGACCTGGGGGCCATAGGTTTCACTAGTGGCTTCTCTCAAGAGCATAAGTATTTCTACTGTGGGTGAACAAATTACTCTTGAGCAATTGACAGAATTGAGCATAGTTATGAGAATATCTAGGTATGATCATGTATATAGGCATCACATCCGAGATAAGTAGACTGACTCCTGCCTGCATCTACTACTATTACTCCACTCATCGACCGCTATCCAGCATGCATCTAGAGTATTAAGTTAATGAAAACAGAGTAACGCCTTAAGCAAGATGACATGATGTAGAGGAATAAATTCATGCAATATGATAAATACCTCATCTTGTTATCCTCTATGGCAACAATACAATACGTGCCTTGCTGCCCCTTCTGTCACTGGGTAAGGACACCGCAAGATTGAACCCAAAGCTAAGCACTTCTCGCATTGCAAGAAAAACCAATCTAGTAGGCCAAACCAAACTGATAATTCGAAGAGACTTGCAAAGATAACAATCATACATAAAAGAATTCAGAGAAGATTCAAATATTGTTCATAGATAATCTTGATCATTATCGGTGTCAAAACCGACGGATCTCGGGTAGGGGGTCCCGAACTGTGCGTCTAGGCGGATGGTAACAGGAGACAAGGGACACAATGTTTTTACCCAGGTTCGGGCCCTCTCGATGGAGGTAAAACCCTACTCCTGCTTGATTAATATTGATGATATGGGTAGTACAAGAGTAGATCTACCACGAGATCAGAGAGGCTAAACCCTAGAAGCTAGCCGATGGTATGATTGTTGTTCGTCCTATGGACTAAACCTCTCCGGTTTATATAGACACCAGAGAGGGCTAGGGTTACACAGAGTCGGTTACAATGGGAGGAGATCTACATATCCGTATTGCCAAGCTTGCCTTCCACGCCAAGGAAAGTCCCATCCGGACACGGGACGAAGTCTTCAATCTTGTATCTTCATAGTCCAAGAGTCCGGCCGAAGGTCATAGTCCGGCTATCCGGACACCCCCTTATCCAGGACTCCCTCAGTAGCCCCTGAACCAGGCTTCAATGATGACGAGTCTGGCGCGCAAATTGTCTTCGGCATTGCCAGGAGGGTTCCTCCTTCGAATAATTCATAGAAGATTTTGAATACAAGGATAGTGTCCGGCTCTGCAAAATAAGTTCCACATACTGCCATAGAGAGAATAATGTTTACACAAATCTAATCTGCTGACGTATTCCGTAGCATGACATCACACCACGGCCAAGCCTTTATTCGAATTTTTACTGTCCCACCTCAGCGCGTTTAGCGAGGCAGTTTCCTTGGCATGTCTTGTCGAAGCAGAGATCATGTCCCCTTATTCCGGGATTCTCATCAATACGGGTGTGGGTAACCCAACCGTGCCATTGATTACGGCGCTTGGGAGATAAGCGAGTTTTACTAGGCTGGTGGGGACATGCAGTTTCATCCGCTCATAGAAGGGGATAAGGATCCACCTTTTTCATCCACGCTTTCTTCCTCCTTTGCTTATCCATTTTCGCACACTCGAGCTCCAGCGCCCAAGTCCACATCTCCCACCTCAACCTTCTCCAACCATGTCCGGAGCGGGAGGCAGGTGGATGGTTTCCTCCATCACGGAGGGACACATCAAGAAGCTGAGGAAAGCCGGATACTTGTCTGACGACATCGCACACCGGCTCCGAGACAAGGGGCAGCTCATCCCCACCCCCAGGCCCCATGTGAGGGTGGTGTTTCTCACCCATTTCCTCCGCGGACTAGGCTTCCCTCTCCACCCATTCGTCCGGGGGCTCATGTTCTACTACGTCCTGGACTTCCACGATCTGGCCCCGAATTTTATCCTCAATATCTCGACGTTTATCGTCGTGTGCGAGGCTTTCCTCTGCATCCAGCCCCACTTCGGCTTATGGCTGAAGACCTTCAATGTCAAGCCGAAGGTAGTGGGCAGCCGCCAGGCGGAGTGCGGAGGTGCCATGGTGGGCAAGATGCCCAACGTCCTATGGCTCGAGGGCTCCTTGAAAGTGCGTTATATCGACTAGAGGGGGGGTGAATAGGCGATTTTTATGAAAGTCTTCAAAACATGAGAGTTATGAAGACAAACAGCGAAGATTATGCCTATTACTATGCAGCGGAAGTTAGATTACACTAGGCCAGCCATGGTCATGTATTCAATAGAGTGAAAGCACAATGATAAACAGCTTCAGTGTAATAAGGATCAGGTAGGAAGAAGTTATGAAGCCAAACAGATCATACATTCATGTTGTGAAGACAAAAGATAAAGCAAGCATGCAATGGCTTCACAATGAGTAACAGTAAGAAAAGGAAGTGAAGGTGAAACCAGTGACTCGTTGAAGACAATGATATGTTGGACCAGTTCCAGTTGCTGTGACAACTGTACGTCTGGTTGGAGCGGCTAGGTATTTAAACCTTAGGACACACAGTCCCGGACACCCAGTCCTAAACACACAGTTCAAGACACCAAGTCCTCACTGTATTCTCCTTGAGCTAAGGTCACTTAGTCCTCGCCCAATCACTCTGGTAAGTCTTCAAGGTAGACTCCCAAACCTTCACAAACTTCGTTCACTGGCAATCCACAATGTCTCTTGGATGCTCTGAATGCGATGCCTAACCGTCTGGAGGATTCACAGACCTCAAGTGTAATAAGTCTTCAGATCACACAGACACGAAGACTTAAGTGATGCCCAATTTACTCTGGCTCTGGGTGGTTAGGGCTTTTCTCCCCACTAGGAATTTTTCTCTCAAAGGCTTCGAGGTGGGTTGCTCTCAAACGACAAAAGCCGTGCACTAAAATCTGAGTAGCCAACCGTTTATGGTTGTGGGGGTGGGCTATTTATAGCCACTTGGCAACCCGACCTGATTTGTCCGAAATGACCCTGGGTCACTAAGGAACTGACACGTGTCTCAACGGTCAAATTTCGAACTCTCATGGCAACTTTACTTGGGCTACAAGCAAAGCTGACTTGTCCGGCTCTGGACAAGATTCGCTCTCATTGTCTTCACTCGAAGACATAGGTTTTTGATTTAGGCATCACTTCAGTCATTCTGACTGGTTCTCTTGGACCCCACTTAACAGTACGGTGGTTTCTATGACTCAACACAAAAGAAAAAGAACTACGAAAGATCTAAGTCTTCGAGCTCCATATGCTTCCTAACGTGTCTTATTTTGTCAAAGTCTTCAAAGTGAATATCTTAATGTACCACCTTTGTCTTCAATGTCTTCATACATTTTTAGGGGTCATCTCTGGTAGTAAAACCGAATCAATGAGAGACTTCTACTTGTGTTTTCCTGCAATTCTCACAAACACATTAGTCCCTCAACTAGGTTTGTCGTCAATACTCCAAAACCAACTAGGGGTGGCACTAGATGCACTTACAATCTCCCCCTTTTTGGTGATTGATGACAAACTAGTTGAAGTTTTCAACGGGGAATATAAAGTGTGAAGTTTGTAAAGGATAGGTAATTGTCTTCATAAGTTGTAAGGGCTCCCCCTGAAGATGTGCATATAAGTTAATTTGCTTTTGGAATGCAAATGCACATGGTAGGTTGTACTTGTGGAGATCCACTTAAGCTTATGATGACAATCCACTATGCATGTGAAAGTATATGAAGATAATGACATGCATAATGGAAAATGGACGTCTGCAGAATGAGATAAGTGCGGAATTTATCGTCGCACATGCGGAATTTATCTTCGCAAACAGAGTGGCAAACAAGTAGCAGACGATCATCGAGTTTTAGTGTTTACAACTCAAAGAACCAAATGAAGCAAAAGCAAGAGTTGTAAACACGAAGCAAAATATAACAAAACATAAGGCACCCGCCCATATTGACCCGCTTGAAGACTATAAACATCATATGCTTCTCCCCCTTTTGTTAGTAATGACCAAAAAGGTTTGAAGACATAGAGTTTTCTACGTGTTCCCAGGCGCAGAAGGGTCGGTGGAGTTGTTTGGCGGTGCAGAACTTGGAGGTGCTGAACCAGGTGGTGGTGAAGTAGCATCATCGTCTTCATCAATGATCCTTGCAGTAACTGTGGCAGCAGATGAAGAAAACTCAGAGTCTTCAAGTGATGGTGTGTTGCGCATCACAGCCCTTCTAGGAGGTGTGGTGTCAAACTTGAAGCGCTCTGTGAAGCCATCCTCTTCAAGTTTAGCTTCAGTGCATTTCATTGAGAGCCCTTTCCACGTACGACGGCAAGTCTCATGTGTAACGAAGGCATTCTTGGTGGCAAGGTTTCGAAGACGATTGACATCCACCAAGAGGCTCTTCATCTGACGCTTTAGCCAGTCGTGATGCCTATCTTGCTTTTGGTGAAGGGCCACAAGAAGCTCTCGGTCAGTGAGGACACGAGCACGCTTCTTGGGTCTTGGAGCATTTGTGCTGTCTGTGGCTTCAGTAGATGCTGGTGCACGTGTAGTGCCAGCCAACGGATATACCCTGGATATGGCTTCAACACCTTCAACATTCTGCGTGAAGCTCTGGTGTTCTGCATTCTGAAGACTTATGGTTGCTTGTCAGGCTCAGGATATATTTCTTCAGCAGAGGTATCCACATCTGGCAGGAAGATCCGATGGTTTTGGGCTGAGGGCTGATATGAGATCGTAGAGTGCAGTTTGATCAGCCTCATCACCCAAGGGGCATAGAACTTCAAACCAAATAATTCCGAGCCTGACGCTGCAAGTTGGCGTATGAAGAGATCCTGTGCGTTGAAGCATTTTCCATGTAGGATATAGAATATGAGAGTCTTCATTGCACCCTCAATCTTTGCATTTGGAGAGTGCCCCTTAATGGGCCAGAGAGTCCGCTGAATGATGTGATATATGGTCCTGGGCAGGTACTCTAGGTCTTCAACAAAGAACTCAGTAGGATAAGGTGCATCATGAGGCAATGGCTTCATCATTGAGAGCATCTGACTCATATTGGGTTCAGGCCTCTGGAATATGCTCTCAATAGCTTCAAAATGTAGTTGACAGCCTTCCTCGAAGAATTCGCCTGGAGTGGGCAGGCCGGTGAGCTCAATGATATCAAATGCATTGGCTTCATGATGGACATTGCCAGTCATCCACTCCAGGATCCAAGTCTTCGGTTCTCTGTTGTATCCTTTTATATGAAGGGTGGCATAGAACTGAAGTAGAAGCTCTTCATTCTAGTGCTCTTCATCAGTCACAAACGGCAGCAGACCCACTTGCCTGAAGCAATCCAAAGCTTCCTCAAGACATGGCAGACCAGCAATGGCTTCAACCTCAAGGCGCTTGTGCGGGAAGATGCGACCTTGGTTGTATAAGATGCATGAATAATAGCTGCGCTGAGAATAGTTCCAGAACCTATCTGATACAATCCTTTCCCTTGAATAGGGGTTCTTGGAGCTATTGAAAAATGTATTGTCTGCCTTGAAGCTGTTAATATCAAAGGAGCCAGCTGCTAATGCAGGACCTGGGAACCTTGGAAGCCTTGGGACTGGCTTCTGGACATGAGGCCTGTGCTCAATATGATAATCAAACTGTGGACTTGCAGCAGACTCAGGAATAGAAGTGTCTGGCTCAGTAGCTTCGTTGTCCGCTGAAGCATTTGGTGGGGCGGGCTCCACATTGGCTTCAGTGTTTGTGGTGGCAGCCGCAACATTTTCTTCCTCTGCTTGTGTAGTTGGAGGGACAACCTCAGGCACGTTCTCCTGGAGAACTACATCTTGTTGGAGCGAGGGGGTGGGTTCTGGTGGTGCTTCTACATTGTCTTCGGCTGATGCAGCCGGAATTTCTTCAGTATGGACTTGAGGCCGTGGACCTTTGCGAAGCCTACGGAACGCAGACGACGCTTGTGGGGTCGGAGTGGGCTGAGCCTCAAAGTCTTCTTCCTCCTGAGGGCGATCCGCCCATGACTCATCTTGTGCCATTGGCGTCAGAGGACGACCAATACTGATGAGTACGTTCGTTTCAAGCTGAGGAAGGGCTGCATCATCTTTACATTGTCTTGGTGACCAATGTCTTCAGCAGCTATGGGGTTGGCTGCTGGAATATCTTCAGCTTCAGGAGCCTCTGTGGGAGCAGGCTCATGAACTGTCAGTCGTCTTTCTGCATTGGGGTGAATGACAGAGAGGGGTTCAACCATCAAGGGCTCTGTGGGAGCAGCCCGAGATTTCTTGATCGTGCGCTTCTTTTTGCTGGGGGCAGTAGGAGAGGCTTCAGAGCTCTTCCTTTTTCTGGCTTCAGCCTCTGCAGTTCTTGTCTTCTTTAGCTCTGAAGCTGTTGACCGGCTATTTGGCTTTGAGCCAGTCGTTGCCGTGGGGAAGACAATTTGAACTGCTTCTTGCCTAGGTGCCTCTGGTTCATTCACTGCAAGCTTCTTCTTCTTCTTCGCGGCCATCTTGGGGTCGATGCCAGGACGCCCAAGTGCCTTGCGCTTTTCAGCCTCGTTGTAGGCTTGAACACATCTTTCTGCCAAAGACTTCATCCGCTCACGTGAGCCCTGAGCTTCTGCATGCTTCTTTAGAAAATTTTCTTTGAGCTCATGCAGCATGGTTTTGAAGCTCCTCACTTCCTGCACGCTGAGGCTGGCCATGTGCTTCTTGAACTGAGCCTTTTCGTGATCAATTTTCTGCTTCAGCTCAACAATGCGCTGAGCAATGGATAGTTCTGAAGAAATTGCGCCTTGGAAGGCGACACTCAGGCCAACTGGCAGCTGCAGATCATTGAAGCTTATGTCTGGTGAGTCAAACCATTCATCGATGAAGCTGTGGATGATGGCAACATCAAAGAGAGGCAGATTGTTGAAGATTTCAGCTTCTTCTTTGCTTTTGATAAGCTGCTCTAGAGCGTCATCTCCCAGATCTTCATCGCTTGATAGATCAATGGCTTCGCTGCGCAGAATGGCAGCAGCAGTGAGCTCTTTGCCTGTTTGTTGCTGGGGCTCCTTTTCCTTCAGGGGCTTGGAGACGCGGGATACGTCCTCAGACTGCACACTGACTTCAGGAGGTGCAGTTTTCAATGGCTTCGCCCTTGAGATTTTTGAGGCAGGGGCCGGCTTTGAAGCTTTTGGTTTCTTCATCTGCTTTGGCTTTGGCACAGCAGGAGCTTCATCAGACTCAGAGTCAGCTGGAGGGTCATTCACGGCGGCCCTTTGGACTAGGATGTAGGTGATGAGGCCCTCAAGGTTGGCAAACGGACCAATGATATTGGGTTCTGCGTCGCGTGTTCCATCTGCCCTTGGTGCGGAGGGGCTAGGGTTGAAGTCTAACCCATATTTCTTCTTGTCCTGCTTTGCTGACTGTTGGGCAAACTGGTAGTTGCGCTTGAATAGATTGTCGTCACGACACCAGAGAAGTGACGACGGATGTGCATCATCAGGCTGTGGTCCTCGGACCATGCATGGGTAGAAGCCTTGAGCAATGGCTTCATCTCTGGTCCTGGGTACAAGGTTCTTGTATAAGATATCCCCCCATGGCCTCTTGATAGCACTCTTTTCAGCATACTCCTGGGTGACGAAGCGGTATTTGAACCAATGTTCTGCCCAATAGCGTCGAATCCATTGGATTCGGGTCTTGCACTGCCCATAGCTCTCTTCTGGATCTGTTTTGTACATTTCTGCCAAGTCTACAGGCAGATCTTTGGAAGTTCCCTCATGTCTCTGTCTGCCCCCCTTCCTTGCTGCTGCTTCTGAAGCCATAAACTTTAACTTGAAAGGCTTCAAAACTTTCAAAGGCTTCAAAGGCTTTCTTTTTCTGGACCAACAGGAACTGGCTTCAGGAGAGTTTATGTAATGCTATAGGAATTCTGCAAATTAATGCAGACTATGAGAACCGAAGGATTCTCCCACGGACATGTACCTGTGACAGCATTAAGGTGCGAGGGAAGGGGAAGAGGTCATATGCATTCTCAGAAGGTTTTGAAGATTAATCAGTTTAGAAGACATTGACCTCATCGTGCGAAGACATTCACTCATAGATAAGAAGTTGGTTCCAGATTTGTACGAACCCACAGATCAGTACAAGTGAGGAATCTAACTACTTTATGAGACACAAGTGAATATACTAGGCATGTTATGAGATGCAGATTGAGAGATCTAACTTGTGTGAAGACAAACTTCTTATGGTAGAAAGTGACAGAACCATAAGATCAGAAGGGGCTGTAAAACAAAGTTTTATTTACCACACTTAGAACTGCTAGACGGAAGTGGGAGTTGATGCCGAGCAGTTCAGTCCTCCGTTCCCTAACTTGGCGACGGAAGACACCTACGGCGACGACGGAGAGGACGATGTCCGCGGTCGGCGTGAGGACGGCGTTGGAGAGGTTGAGGCAGCGAAGCGCTTCGTCTCCAGCGTCGTCGAGTGCTAGCGGTGGCGCTAGGGTTCGTGCGAGGGTGGAAGAAGGAGATAATGACCGTGGTAAGTGTGAATTTATAGGCTCAGGGGCGGCACTGTGCTATTATACAGGTGCCCCTGGCGGTTCGCATTTGAGGAACGCGTGGCCAGTTAGCGGAAGTTTGGGGTTCGTTCCACGTCCCATGCACGCCTAAATTGTCGGGCGGTCGTGCCTGCTTCTCCGGATTTTATGTGGAGGAATGAGCATTAAAAATGGACTTTATGGTTGTCTCTAGGACACAGTGAAGACATTCGACAGTTTCAATAGAATGCATATGACTTGGAGAGATAGAATTTGAGATAGAAAGCATAGAGAGATTAGGGTCCGATCACATTCACTTAGTTCAAAAGATTCAACCAAGAAGACATAGCTATAAGTGAATGCTGTAGAGGACAGAACACTAGAGTATATATATATCTATATAATCAACATAGTGAAGATAATCATGAAGACATGTTGAGTTCGAAGCCAAATCAAATGTGAAGATATTGCAAGGTAACGCCATGAGTGAAACACTTCAATATGGAATGTTTGGTGGTGGCGTTACCCACCGTATAGGAAGTATTAGAACCAGACACGGCGCACAATTATCGTGGCGCTCCGAAGTCAAATTCCACATTAATGTATTCACACTTAGAATGTATGTCTTCATTGATTGAAGATATACTTTACTTTGTGTGTTGCACATCTAAGTCATCAATATGCATAAGTGTTAGGATGTGTGCCTAATCACAGGACATTTGAGGATTCCAAGATATTTAGCTCACACCGTAACTTGCAAAACCTCTTCTCATCCAAGGGCTTGGTGAAGATATCTGCCAATTGCTCTTCAGTGTTGACGTGTATGATATCAATGTCTTCCTTCACAACATGATATCTGAGAAAGTGATGACGAATTTCAATGTGCTTTGTCTTCGAGTGCTGAACTGGGTTGTTGGCAATCTTGATGGCGCTTTCGTTGTCGCAGTAAAGTGGCACTTGCTTCAGATGAATGCCATAGTCCTTGAGTGTTTGCTTCATCCACAGAAGCTGAGCGCAGCAAGATCCAGCAGCAATGTATTCAGATTCAGGAGTGGAGAGAGATACACAGTTCTGCTTCTTTGAAGACCAACATACAAGTGATCGTCCCAGAAAGTGACATGTGCCTGATGTAGACTTGCGATCAACTTTGTCACCAGCATAATCAGCATCCGAAAATCCAACCAAATCAAACTCGGAGCCCTTTGGATACCATAATCCTAGAGTTCGGGTGTGAGCCAAATATCGAAGAATTCACTTCACAGCTAAGTGATGCGACTCCTTTGGTGCCGCTTGAAATCGAGCACACATGCAAACACTAAGCATAATATCTGGCCTAGATGCACATAAATAAAGCAAAGACCCAATCATGGAGCGGTATACCTTTTGATCGAACTCTTTACCATTGTCGTCAGGACCTAGATGATGTTTGGCTGGCATTGGTGTTGTGAAGCCTTTGCAGTCTTGCATACCGAACTTCTTCAGGCAATCTTTGAGATACTTTTCTTGAGATATGAAGATGCCATTGCGCCGTTGTCGTATTTGAAGACCAAGGAAGAACTTCAGCTCCCCCATCATGGACATCTGATATTGCTCTTGCATCATATATCCAAACTCTTCACTGTACTTCTGATTGGTGCAGCCGAAGATAATGTCATCCACATATATTTGGCACACAAACAGTTCACCATCATATGTCTTCGTGAAAAGAGTGGGGTCCAGGGAACCAGGTATGAAGCCTTTGCTCTTCAAGAAATATTTGAGTGTGTCATACCAGGCCCTGGGAGCTTGTTTGAGGCCATACAGTACCTTGTTGAGCTTGTATACCATGTCAGGATGTTTTGGATTTTCAAAGCCAGGCGGTTGTGCAACATACACTTCTTCTTCAATCTTGCCATTGAGAAAGGCACTTTTCACATCCATTTGATATAGAAGTATGTTATGATGATTTGCATAGGCCAGCAGTATGCGTATGGCTTCAAGCCTAGCCACAGGAGCAAATGTTTCATCGAAGTCAATGCCCTCCACTTGAGTATATCCTTGAGCAACGAGACGAGCTTTATTTCTGACAACTTGACCATGCTCATCTTGTTTGTTGCAGTATATCCATTTAGTGCCTATTATGTTGTGCTTCTGTGGATCAGGACGCTTGACCAGTTCCCATACATTATTCAGTTCAAACTGTTGAAGCTCTTCTTGCATAGCTTGAATCCATTCAGGTTCCATGAAGGCTTCATCAACTTTCTTGGGTTCTGATATTGATACGAATGCAAAGTGCCCACAGAAATTTGCTAGATGAGTTGCCCTTGAACGAGTGAGTGGACCAGGTGCATTGATGCTGTCAATTATTCTGTCAATCTGCACTTCATTGGCAACACGAGGATGTACAGGGCGAAGACTTTGCTCTTGCTGATCTGTGTTGTTGTTGGGAGGAATGTCTTCAGGCTGAGCAATGTCTTCATGTTGATCAGGTGCTGAGATGATAAGTTCTTCTTCAGGATGAGCTTCAGAAGGTATAATCTCTCCAGTTCCCATAAGCTTGATTGATTCACTAGCTGGAACTTCATCTAGAACATTTGGCAGTTGCTCTCTTTGTGAACCATTTGTCTCATCAAACCGCACATCCACTGTTTCAACCACTTTGTAATGGAAGAGATTGAAGACTCTGTAGGAGTGTGAATCCTTTCCATATCCAAGCATACAGCCCTCATGTGCTTTTGGTGCAAACTTTGAGATGTGGTGTGGGTCTTTGATCCAGCACCTTGCTCCAAATACTCTGAAGTAACTGACATTTGGCTTCTTGCCAGTTAGGAGTTCATAAGATGTCTTGTTCAGAAGCTTGTGAAGATAAACACGATTGATAGTATGACATGTAGTGTCAATGGCTTCAGTCCAGAATTTTCTTGGAGTCTTGTATTCATCTAGCATTGTTCTGGCCATCTCAATGAGTGTTCTGTTCTTGCCTTCGACGATGCCATTCTGCTGTGGCGTGTACGGAGCTGAGAATTCATGTGTGATGCCCAAGGTATCAAGATATGTATCAAGGCCAGTGTTCTTGAATTCAGTGCCATTGTCACTTCTGATGTGCTTTATCTTGGCACCAAAATTGTTCATAGCTCGATTGGCGAAGCGTCTGAAGACATCCTGCACTTCAGTCTTGTAAAGGATTATGTGCACCCAAGTATATCTAGAGTAATCATCAACAATGACAAAGCCATAGAGGCAAGCAGAAGTAGTAAAAGTTGAGTAGTGAGTGGGACCGAAAAGATCCATGTGGAGCAGTTCGAAGGGTTGTGTGGTAGTCATGATTGTCTTCGAAGGATGTTTTTCCCTTGTCATCTTCCCTGCTTCACAGGCACCGCATAAGTGATCTTTCTTGAACTTGACGCCCTCGATGCCTATGACATGCTTCTTCTTCGCAAGGGTGTGGAGGTTCCTCATGCCAGCATGCCCAAGCCTCCAATGCCAAAGCCAGCATTCTGAAGCTTTTGCAAGAAGACATACTGCAAGTTGTGGCCCTGCTGAGAAATCTACCACGTACAAATCACCTTTCCGATACCCTTCAAACACTAGAGACTTGTCAGATTCCATTAGTACCAGGCAACGATATTTTCCAAACATTACGATCATATTCAAATGGCAAAGCATTGAGACAGACATTAAGTTGAAGCCAAGGGATTCAATAAGCATGACTTTATCCATGTGTTGATCCTTTGAGATTGCAACTCTACCTAGACCCAATACCTTACTTTTACCAGTGTCAGCAAATGTGATGTGGCTCTTGTCGGATGGACGTAATGTTGAGTCCATAAGAAGGTTTATTTTGCCAGTCATGTGATTTGTACACCCACTGTCAATAATCCATTCTGAAGACTTTGAAGTCGCTGGTGTCATACCCTACAGTGCAGTTAGGGGGATAGGCTTCACGAAGAGAATTGTGAAGCATAAACATTTGACGAACCAGTGGGTTATGAAAACTTAGATCCAGATTAGGACTAAGAGGGAGAGTAGAATGCGATTCAGGAACGAAGTACATAATGATGCCATTCGGGCATTTTATCTTGCGCCCTACAAGATTTTTAAGGTCCCCAGCAATAGCGTCAGAAGATTTTGTTTTTCTGCTGGAGACCTTTCCCTGCAAAAGAGAGTTAAGCTTTCTTAACCACCCACATCTTCAAGGGTGGCTTAGAAGCAATAAGTCTAAGTGCAGCATCTGAGAATTTTGGCATTGAAGCCTTAGCAAACAGACTAGCAGGTGGACAATAATACTCATAGGAATAAGCAGAATAATTTTTGGTCATATGAACATGACGATTCGAAGAACCGCTCTCATATTCATATGCCTGAGTATGGTTTCCCTGCAAAACATTTGCGTTAGTGTGACTCAGGTGAGTCCTCTGTTTGTATGAAGCCTTTGGACCATATGAAGCCTTTGGTCTGATGTTTGTCTTCTTCAAGTGAGGTGTCATGAAGACATTCACAGGAAGATTTTCCAGACACCTTTTCGGAACCCAGATCTTCTTCATAGGCGGTCCATTCCTGCAGTTAGTACCAATGTACCTGGCAAACACTTCACCATTCTGATTCTTAAACAGTTTATAGTTTGCATCAAAGGATTCATCAATGATAATGGGGTTAGCACAAGTGAAGCCAGATAAATTGGATGGATCTGCTGAAAGTTCCTTTGCAGCAACCCATGTGGTTTTGGGGTACTGCTCAGGTTTCCAGTAAGAGCCATCTGCATTTATTTTCCTCACGAACCCAACACCCTCTTTCCTAGGGTTTCGGTTCAGAATCTGCTTCTTGAGGACATCACATAAGTTCTGATGTCCTTTAAGACTTTTGTACATCCCTATTTCAAGCAATGTCTTCAACCTAGAATTCTCATCAGCAATAGAAGTGGTATCCTCAGCAGAGGGGTTAGCTACCACATCAACAGTTGAAGATATTGCAACAGCAGTAGCAGTGGAACATTCAGCAACAGAAGTAGCATTATCACGCTCAATGCATTTAAGACATGGTGGTTCAAATCCTTCCTGAGCTGGACTGATCTGTTCGGTGCGAAATGACTCATTTTCCTTTTGAAGATCTTCATGAGCCTCTCTCAATTCCTCAAGTTCTTGCTTCCTTTGAAGATAATCATATGAAAGCTTTTCATGAGTTGTTGAGAGAGTATCAAGTCGATCTTCAAGTTCCTGATACTTAACGTGAAGGTTTTTTATGTCTTCAATTAAGGATTCAGATCGAGTCATTTCGGCACCCAACAGATCATCGCTTTTGTCTAACAGTTTTTGAATATGTTCCATAGCTTTCTGTTGTTCAGTTGCAATTTTAGCAAGTGTTTTGTAGCTGGGTCTTGAACCACAATCAGAGTCATCTTCACTAGATGTTTGATAGTGAGTAGTGCGTGTGTTTACCTTGGCACCGCGTGCCATGAAGCAGTAGGTAGGAGTGGAGTCGTTCTTGTCATTTGCGTCGATGTCGGTGATGTAGTCATTGTCTTCAGTGTTGAAGATGGACTTGGCGACGTATGCTGTAGCCAGACTCGCAATGCCAGAATCAGACTCCTCCTCAGACTCCACCTCTGCCTCCTCAGATGCGGACTCCTCCTCTGAATCCATCTCCTTGCCAACAAACGCACGTGCCTTGCCAGATGAGCTCTTCTTGTGTGATGAAGACTTTGAAGAAGACTTGGAAGAAGACTTTGAGTATTTCTTCTTCTTCTTGTCGTCAGAATCATATTCCTTGCTCTTGTTCTTCCTTCTGTTCTCATTGTCCCACTGTGGACACTCAGAGATGAAGTGTCTAGTTTTCTTGCACTTGTGACATGTTTTCTTCTTGTAGTCATGAGCAGAAGCTTCATCATTCCTTGAGCTTGATCGTGAAGATTTTCTGAAGCCTTTCTTCTTGGTGAATTTTTGGAACTTCTTCACTAGCATTGCAAGTTCTCTCCCAATGTCTTCAGGATCATCAGAACTGCAGTCAGATTCTTCTTCAGATGAGGAAACATCTTTTGCCTTCAAGGCACGAATTCGCCCATAGTTTGGACCGTAGATATCTCTTTTCTCAGAAAGCTAAAACTAATGTGTGTTGAGCCTCTCAAGTATGTCAGACGGATCGAGTGTCTTGAAATCAGGACGTTCTTGAATCATCAGGGCCAGGATGTCAAATGAACTATCAAGTGATCTCAGCAGCGTCTTGACGATTTCATGTTTGGTGATCTCAGTGGCGCCGAGGGCTTGAAGCTCATTTGTGATGTCAGTGAGCCGGTCAAATGTGTGCTGGACATTCTCATTGTCATTTCGCTTGAAGCGGTTGAAGAGGTTGTGAAGAACACTGATTCTTTGATCTCTCTGGGTTGAGATGCCTTCATTGACCTTGAAGAGCCAGTCCCAGACCAGCTTGGATGTCTTCAAAGCACTCACACGGCCATACTGTCCTTTTGTCAGATGACCACAGATGATATTTTTGGCAGTAGAGTCCAGTTGAGTGAACTTCTTAATATCAGCAGCAGTGACACCTTCTCTAGCCTTGGGAACGCCATTCTCGACGACATACCACAGGTCGACGTCAATGGCTTCAAGATGCATGCGCATCTTATTCTTCCAGTAGGGATATTCAGTTCCATCGAAGACGGGGCACGCAGCGGAGACTTTGATTATCCCTGCAGTCGACATAGCTAAAACTCCAGGTGGTTAAACCGAATCACACAGAACAAGGGAGCACCTTGCTCTGATACCAATTGAAAGTGTGTTATATCGACTAGAGGGGGGTGAATAGGCGATTTTTATGAAAGTCTTCAAAACATGAGAGTTATGAAGACAAACAGCGAAGATTATGCCTATTACTATGCAGCGGAAGTTAGATTACACCAGGCCAGCCATGGTCATGTATTCAATAGAGTGAAAGCACAATGACAAACAGCTTCAGTGTAATAAGGATCAGGTAGGAAGAAGTTATGAAGCCAAACAGATCATACATTCATGTTGTGAAGACAAAAGATAAAGCAAGCATGCAATGTGTAACGCCCTCGATGCGGCTATAGAGTTTCAGCTGGTGAGAGGTATAAGCAACAACTTTCTTCTCTTGCATCAGTACAGCATCGAGACCTTGGAGAGAGGCATCACAAAAGACCTCGTACGGCTTGGTTTCATCAGGTGGAGTCAGAACTGGAGCAGTGATCAATTTCTCTTTCAAAGTGTTGAAAGCAATATCACACTCCGGAGACCAAACGTACTTGACGTGCTTCTGAAGAAGATTTGAGAGAGGCTTGGCGATCTTAGAAAAGTTTTCAACGAATCTTCTGCAATAGCTTGCGAGACCGAGGAAACTGCGGAGTTGCTTTACATTCTGAGGAGGTTCCCAATTCACAATTGCAGACACCTTCTCAGGATTCACGGAAATGCCCTTGGCGGAGATGATATGACCAAGATAAAGAACCTCATCGAGCCAAAATTCACACTTGGAGAACTTGGCGAACTGATGTTCTCTGAGCTTGTCAAGAACCAAACGCAAGTGCTTGGCATGATCTTTCTTGTTCTTCGAGAAAACCAGAATGTCGTCGAGATAGACCAGAACGAATTCATTGGTGTAGGGGTTGAAGATGAAGTTCATCATGCGAGAGAATGTCGGAGGAGCGTTGGCGAGGCCAAAAGACATGACGGTGTATTCATATGAACCAAAGCTTGTTCTGAACGCCGTCTTGGGAATATCTTGCTCACGAATACGAATCTGATGATAACCCATACGGAGATCAAGCTTGGAGAATACTTGAGCACCCTTGAGTTGTTCGAACAGCTCATTGATGTTGGGAAGTGGGTATTTGTTCTTGATGGTCTTCTTGTTTACTGGACGGTAATCAACACAAAGTCGACTCGATCCATCCTTCTTCTTCACAAAAAGAACACCACAACCCCACGGAGAAGTACTAGGCCGAATGAGACCCAATCTTTCTTGCTCATCGAGTTGTTTCTTCAGCTCCTTCAACTCTTCGGGGCCGAGCTTGTAAGGACGTTTGCACACAGGTTCCGTGCCAGGCTCAAGTTCAATAACAAATTCAACTGGCCGGTGCGGAGGCATTCCTGGGAGCTCTTCTGGAAAGACGTCTTGATATTCGCAAACGACAGGAATTTGAGAGATAGCATCCAATTCACCCTTCTCATTGAGAGAAAACAACCGGATGGAATTATCCCGAGCGGCAAAGACAATGACATCCTCAGACGAATGAGTCAGTTGAATCTGCCTGGCTGCACAATCAAGCTGAGCTTTATGCTTAGAGAGCCAGTCCATCCCGAGAATAAGATCGATATCGGAGTTACCAAGAACCATAGGAGAAGCAAGAAACTTGAAATCGCCCATCGTGATAGCGACATCTGGCACCTCCAGACTTGCGCTCAAACGTTTGCCAGGAGAAATGATATCCATATGTTTACCCAAAAGAGAAGAAACGAACTCATGCTTGGTAAAAAATGGCTTTGACATGAAACAATGCGATGCACCCGTGTCAAAAAGAACTTTTGCAGGAATATCATTAATAGGAAGGCTACCCATAATGACATCTGAAGAATCCTCAGCCTGAGCTGCATTCAGCATATTGACCTTGGCGTGCTTGGGATTGTGCTTGACCACAGCTGTACTTGCCGATCTGACAGGAGGAGGAGGAGGAAGACGCCTCTGGTTGGTACACTTGTTGGCATAGTGACCCTTCTGTTGGCACTTGTTGCACGTGACCTCTGAAAGCGGACGGTGATACGGAGCACTCGGTCTTGGAGCTTGAGACGAAGCCTTGTTCTGAAAGCCTGGGTTGGGTGGGTGGGAGAAACCACTGCCACCTTTGCTCTTCTGCTGATACGGCTGACGGAACGGAGGAGGAGGAAGCCAATACTTCTGCTGCTTGACCACTTGAGTAGAGGAAGATGGAGTAACATCTCTGGCACGCTTCCTGGAAGCATCACATCTCATCTGAGCAGCCTCTTGCTTCAGTGCCATGTTGTAGAACTCATCGTATCTCAACGGCTCAAAGAGGACAAGAGCGAGCTGAATTTCCTCACGAAGACCACCCCTGAACTGATAGATCATGCTCTTCTCATCAGGAACATCCTGCTTGGCAAAACGGGCGAGCTTCTGGAACAACTTGTTGTAGTCATAGACAGACAAAGAGCCTTGCTTCAGATTGCGGAATTCCTGACGCTTACTCTCAACCACACTTTGAGGGATGTGATGATCGCGGAAATCTTGATGGAAATCGTCCCAAGTGATAACACGTCCACCTCTGGAATCCTTGTACTGCTGGAACCACTCTGCAGCCTGATCTTTGAGCTGGAAAGAAGCGAACTTGACGAAATCTTCAGGCCTGACGTTGCTGCATTCAAAATTCTTGCCCAGATCCACTAGCCAATCGTCAGCATCGGTAGCCTCAACACAAAATGAACGAATGCATTCCTCTTCAAATGATCACATATCCATAAATTGCGAAGCCACGAAGAATTAAGGTAGAGAAATAAATCAACAAGGTACGGATCAAGAACGAATAATCGGTAAGAAATCCCAATCTCAAACCAATATCCGTGGAAGAAGAACTAGAGCTACTAGATTTCCCACCTATGAAACTCCCGAACCTTTCCGGTTATGCAATCAGGTGTTGGGGATACAGGGGAAGCACAATATCTCACCCAAACTAGCAAATCCTACATCCAGCTGTATCCATCCTTCAACACATAACCAGGAAAACTTCGGAAATCATCTACCTCAACCTTCGAAAAGCATCCGTTATACAAGTTATGGCGATACTCCCGAACTCCCGCCCCAGTACTGGGTGGCGTCGAGGTTATCTCACCAACGAACTGCATAAAAGAGATTTTCGATGTCGGCGAACATATCTCAAGTATACCAGAATTGCAACGATGAAATTGTGACGACAACACCTCGGAGCTCAACTCCCCGGGACACTGCCACAACCCCTAAAGACAGGAGGCACCAAGAACAATGTTCTCGTCACAAAACCATCGGAACAAAACCAAGATACTCGCGTGAACCTAAAAATTTTTAGTGAAATTTTAGAAGAGAAGAGTCAAAACTCTACGCCAGGATGCCTTACCAGAGCGATGAGGAGACTGGGAAGTAAAAAGAATTCCTAAGCTCTCCGATATATAATTCCTAAGGACTCAAAACATTTTTCTAGACACAACTCGGCTGCTAAAAACGATCAAGCAATGGGGCTCCTAAGGTCGGGGATGGCTCTGATTACCAACTTGTAACGCCCTCGATGCGGCTATAGCTCCCACGTGTCGAGGCACGACTTAGAGGCATAACCGCATTGAAAGCAATGTCGCAAGTCAGGCAATCATTACAACATCCCATGTAATACATAATAAAAGGGGGAGATAACATAGTTGGCTTACACTCGCCACGTCACATCAGAGTACATAAATAACATCCATCAAACAAACACTCATGGCCCGACTACGGCGCCAAAATAGAAAAGACCCCCAACATGCGACAAGGTCCTGAATCGATAACCCCAACTAGGCACCACTACTGATCATCCGGAAAAGAAACATAGTATCGCTGAGAGTCCTCGTCGAACTCCCACTGAAGCTCGTAATCGTCAACTGGAGCAGAAACACCTGGACCTGCATCTGGAGTTGTAGTATATGTGAGCCACAGGGACTCAGCAATCTCACAACCACGCGATCAAAACTATTTAAGCTCATGGGAATGGATAAGACAAATATATGTGGAGCTGCAGCAAGCGACTAGCATATGTGGTGGCTAACCTATACGCAAAAGAGAGCGAGAAGAGAAGGCGAAGCACGAGCGAGAAGCTAAAGGAACATCCTGTGCAAGCATAACTCCAACACCGTGTCCACTTCCCGGACTCCGCCGAGAAGGGGCCATCACGGTAACACACACGGTTGAATCATTTTAATTAAGTTTAGTTCAAGTCATCTACAACCGGACATTAACAAATTCCCATCCGCCCATAACCGCGGGCACGGCTTTCGAAAGATCAATCCCTGCAGGGGGGTCCCAACTTAGCCCATAACAAGCTCTCACGGTCAACGAAGGAATAGACCTCCACCCAAGACACACCGATCAGACTCGGTATCTCGGTACAACAAGATGATTCGACGGGTTAAAACAAGTCCAGCAACACCGCCCGAATGTGCCGACAAATCCCGATAGGAGCTGCACATATCTCTTTCTCAGGGCACGCTCGGATAGGTCAAGCTACGAGTAAAACCAAACCTCAAGTTTCCCCGAGGTGGCCCCGCAGGCTGCCTGGTTCGGACCAACACTCAGAGGAGCACTGGCCCGGGGGGGTTAAAATAAGATGACCCTCGGGCTCCGGAAACCCAAGGGAAAAAGAGGCTAGGTGGCAAATGGTAAAACCAATGTTGGGCATTGCTGGAAAAGCTTTAATCAAGGCGAACTATCAAGGGGTTCCCATTATAGCCCAACCGCGTAAGGGACGCACAATCCGGGAACATAACACCGATATGACGGAAACTAGGGCGGCAAGAGTGGAACAAAACACTAGGCGAGAGGCCGAGCCTTCCACCCTTTACCAAGTATATAGATGCGTTAAGATAACATAGCAATATAATGATATCCCAACAAGCAATATAAATGTTCCAACAAGGAACGGCTCCAATCTTCACCTGCAACTAACAACGCTATAAGAAGGGCTGAGCAAAGCGGTAACATAGCCAATCAATGGTTTGCTAGGACAATGGTGGGTTAGAGGTTCAACATGGCAATTGGGAGGCTGACAAGCAAATGGTAGGCATCGTAGCATTGGCAAAGCAAAAGAGCGAGCAAACTAGCATAGCAAAGATAGTAGTGATTTCGAGGGTATGATCATCTTGCCTGCACAGTTGTCAGAGTTGACTGGATCCTCACAAGCAAACTCAACGGGCTCCTCGGTAGCGAACTCGTCTCCCGGCTCTACCCAAAGACAAACAAGCAACAAGGACACAATCAACCACGGGCAAGACCAAGCAATATGATGAAATGACGATATGCTATGCGGGATGCGATGCGGGATGCAAAATGCAAGATATGACAGGAAATGCATGAACCTGGCATCAACTTGGAAAACCAAGTGTGCCACTGGATAGAGGGGATGAAATCGCTTGAAAACGATATAAAGATTATAGGAATCGGAGCTACGGTTTGGAAATGGCAAGCGTTTTAAGATACGACACCGGTATGCGACTTACAGCAAGTAGGCATCTAAATGCAACGGAATGAACATGCTACAGCCACCAAACATGAAAACAAAATACATGGCAGTGATGTACACAAGATGGTTGACAAAACACTAGCACTGAGCCATAGGCAAATTCATCCATTAAGAGGTTCAAACAAGCATGGCTAAAACGCAAATGCAAAACAGATTTCAGACTTTGTGAAATTAACACTAGTCTGAAATTTCAGATCACGATGCTCTCTTCGGAGCAGCAAAACAACATGATACAAAACCTGAACATGATAAGTAAGAACATGGCATGGAGCTACTCAACAAGCTTAATAAAACACCCAAAGTGACCTGGGGCCAAAAGGGTTCACAAAATACTCTACCGAGCTCACGAACATCGCTCGAACACAATCAGTTTTCAGACTTAGTGAAAACTGAGACAAGCTGAAATTTAACTCACGAAGGCATGTAAACGAGCTCGATGCACTCACTACGGTGCAAGTCATGGCAAGGAAAGCATATAACCAGCAAGAAGGCACAAAGTGCTAGCTACACATGGCAAGAACGAAGGCATAGCATGCATGGAACACTAACGGTAGCATCGGCGAAATCGCAAACAAGTTGACGATCTGCCCAGATTAACAACGAAGCAAAAGTTGAGCTCGATTGAGTCAACCTAGAGCACTCCACAAATGCCAAAAAAGACATGGATGGATAGAGCATGACATAAATATCAAAACTCCCTTACTGATCATCCTCAAAATAGGCACGGATCACTAGGAAACAAGCTGGACATATAGCATCATGAACTAAAATATCCCAGACTTAGCGAAAATCACTAAGTCCCTGAAATCTGCAATCTCAGGTACCTCTCTTCGCAATCTTGCACAAGACAACACACACATCCTAAAAATGCATGGGCGGCACCTCTGGAAAGAAGACAAAATGCTTCACAATACATCCCAAAGGGGCACAGGCATATCATGCACGGATTAAACATAGCAAAAATGACAAAAGTGCATGATGAACTAACGGTTCTGCACTTTAACTCACGAAGCCTCCTTCTAACAGCATTTTGGGTATCAAGATGACCTCAAATGCAAATGATGCAATGGAATGAAATGATGTACATGTCGAGACGAAGATTTTGATATATCATATGCCCAAAACGGAGCTACGGTTGCGGAGATACAAGCAATCAAAGAATGCATAAAAATTAGGGTTTCGGGGGAGAGAAGTCAACCGATGCCCAGATCCAGATCTGGATCGGCACGCTTCCCGAGGCGGCGCCGGAGACACTGTAGCAGGGCGCGCGCGACGAGGTTCGTCGGCGCCGGAACCGAGGCCGCCGGCGTAGGGGGAGGCGGTGGCCGGCGACGAGGGGCGGCGAGGTGGCCCGGCGAGGCCGGCCGCGG